>NC_057734.1:35203025-35334794 GCF_004010195.1 Chiloscyllium plagiosum
TCCATCTAAACCATTAACACTATGGCAGTCCCAGTCAATGTTTGGAATGTTAAAATCCCCTACCATAACTACCCTATTATTCTTACAGATAGCTGAGATCTCCTTACAAGTTTGTTTCTCAATTTCCCTCTGACTATTGGGGGGTCTACAATACAATCCCAATATCATCCCTTTCTTATTTCTCAGTTCCACCTAAATAACTTCCCTGGATGTATTTCCGGGAATATCCTCCCTCAGCACAGCTGTAATGCTATCCCTTATCAATAATGCCACTTCCCCTCCTCTCCTGCCTCCCTTTCTATCCTTCCTGTAACATTTGTATCCTGGAACATTAAGCTGCCAGTCCTGTCCGTGAGCCATGTTTCTGTAATTGCTATGATATCGCAGTCCCATGTTCCTAACCATGCCCTAAGGAGAGTTAATGGAAACAATCTCCTACCCAATGGCAAAACATCCCAGTAACCACCAAGATATCAAACTTCCATGGGGACAAACCATAAGACGCAATCACATGGACAATGGAACTTCGGCTATGAAAGGGATGTATTCCACTTATGTAGGCCCTGTAATTAGAGTTCATACACCATGACCACATTTGAGTCATTGGGTAGTTGGAGAGATAGAGGATCATGTGACAAGCCAGCTAACTGTTTCTGCAAGCAAATTGGACATTTCAGAAGTAAGACTCTGACTGGCTCCCTTTTCCCCGTCTCTCTCTTTCAGTCTTGCAATGATTTGAACCAGGTGGATCACATTGACTACGAGTTCCTTGATTGGGGCTGTTGACCCGTGAAAATTAAGGAACCCTGGCTGACAGATATAGATTAGATTTGATTAGATTAGATTACATTACAGTGTGGAAACAGGCCCTTCGGCCCAACAAGTCCACACCGACCCGCCGAAGCGAAACCCACCCATACCCCTACATTTACCCCTTACCTAACACTACGGGCAATTTAGCATGGCCAATTCACCTGACCGTGCACATCTTTTGGACTGTGGGAGGAAACCGGAGCACCCGGAGGAAACCCACGCAGACACGGGGAGAACGTGCAAACTCCACACAGTCAGTCGCCTGAGGCGGGAATTGAACCCGGGTCTCAGGCGCTGTGAGGCAGCAGTGCTAACCACTGTGCCACCGTGCCGCCCATATACACAGGGGATTCACCTGCACACACATGACATGGGTGCTGGGGAAAAAATAAGCACTACTGCTATTAGGTGGTAGTGTGGGGGAAAGAAAAAAAAATAAAAACGAAAAAAAGGAGTGTCAGATTTCCTGTTCACTCTGAGAGCTGCCTCTGAGGGAGCTGGATCAGTGGTGAAGGATTCTCCATTTTGTGTGAGCGTGGGGACTGACCTCTGTGCTGCCTAGACCACACAGTCAGTGTGTTATTACTGCTATTGAGTCTCCTTTTGAGGAGGAAAGATTTTTCTCTCCCCCTTGCTTCAGGTAAACCTTTTGATTTTTGGTTTTCTTTATTGGTTATTGTGATTGTTTGTTTTCTGGGTTTCTTTCTGTAAAAGAAATGGAAAAAGTAATAATAAACAGGGAATTTAGAGCGTCTCCTGATTTTGGGAGTGGGCACATGTGCACAGCCAGTGCACTGGGCACATGTAAGTAAAGGATGGCTTGGTGACTGGATACTGGCCTCTGAGAAGTTCTTTAGAATCTCCAACCAATTTCCAAGACATAAGCCCTTCCTGCTGTATGACTTTCTGCTCGACAGAAAGAGTGAAAAATCCACCTTGTGGCTGCTACCTCCAGAAGTATCTCCAACCTTCATGATCCATACAGCCCTTTAAATTTACTGGAGTTTAAATTATTAAGGAGGTAAAAACAATAACTGCCGATGCTGGAAACCAGATTCTGGATCTTCATCATGAATAGGGCTTTTGCCCGAAACGTCGATTTCGCTGCTTGTTGGATGCTGCCTGAGTTGCTGTGCTCTTCCAGCACTACTGATCCAGAATTTAAATTATTAAGTCAATTTTTCCTCTTTGTAATCCATGTGTGCACCTTGAGTTTGTGTCTCTAAAAGTTGAAGCTTTGTCTTATTATTTTACCCGGATGGGATTACCTACAATACACATGATGTGGAGGTGCCAGTGTTGGGTTGGGGTGGATACTATTTAAGATGTATTCAAGGAAACGTGTCAGGTGTGAGTTTTATACTCACAGTGTATAAACAGTTAAAACAAATTGAATTGTGAAGTATATCCTTTTAAAATAAATCGATTATGGTCAAACAAGAAGTGGAAGAACAGGGAAGCCTTCCCACAATCCTCACATGCACATAACAACATGCATCATATTGGTTATAATAGTCAGAGCTAAGAGCATGCTTACAGGATGGATGGAGGAAGGGGCCAACATTTCTTATAAACCCAAGAGCAAAGAAATCAATGAGGAATTTTATAAGTGTATCATTTTTCCAGGAGCGAATTTTTTATAAAAGGTTAGTCTGCTATTACCCAAGCATATTGCAGTCTCTCAGCCTCGTCACCCAAGGGCATTGTATCCTGCTTTCCATATATACTTATATATTTGAACACCTTTCAACATGTTGATAGATGCCCTCTTTTTTGCACAAATAATGTATTTTATACTCAATAATCTACACGGCAAAATCTGGGCATTCTAGGGATGTGCAAACTGGTTGGAACATACTCAGAAGCAAATTTAATGCAAGATCATTCCTCTTTGGAGTGCTTTATTTTGTAAAAGGTGTGAAATAAATACAAGCCATTGCAATATATTGCTGACCACTCAAGAGTATTTGATGAAAATATTCAATTATGTCGCATAATTAACAATTTTGAAAGCAAGCTAAAATTCCAAATCAAATACTTTGAAATTATCAAAAGCTACACATGAAATGTATTACATTCCACTTATTATAAAATCTCCTGTAAAATTGCATAAAAGCCACCTTCAAAATAATTTATTATTTCAATTTTATTTTGCTCCATGTAGAGAAGGATCAGGGTTATTTGTTCAATTATTTAACTGTATATCAAGAAAGAAACACTATAGGGAGGTGACCTCTCTGCAGTATATATAAGAAAATCATTAGCAAGTTTCTAAAGAGCAGGTTTACAATTACACTGTACCTAGTGCTCTGGAAGAAATCCTTCCCAATGTACACAATCATGGAGAGACACCTGAACTGGAAACTGGAGTGGTTTGGAATGTGGAGGAGATACTTGCAGGCACTATTTTGCCCATTGAATTAAATTATCAATGTTATTTTCTTGCGAATAGCAAAGTGAGCAAAATCCTTCTGACTCTTGAAGATGGCTTTTCTTTTTTTCACACTTCCTTTTGAAAAAAAAGCTCTTTTAATGTTCTCATGCCAGTTAAATTTGTTTTAATGATCACATACTCTTTTCTCCCAATACCTGGTCTCTTCAAGTTATGGGTAAACTGGGGAAGAGCACATGCAGGCTGCCTCTAAAACTGTACCCATGCATTGCCAGCTTGGCACCTGTAAGTGGGTGAGATGCACTTGCACACAGCTAGCTCCTAAAAGCAACAATGAGATAAATGACCAATAATCTGGATTTTTGCTGGCATTGCTTAAAAAAATAGACATTGACAATTTAACATACTTGTGACTCAGGTCTTGAGCCATGAAGTCATACAGATGTACAGCACGGAAACAGACCCTTAGGTTCAACTCGTCCATGCTGACCGGATATCCTAAATTAATCTAGTCCCATTCGCCAGCACTTGGCCCATATCCCTCTAAAACCATCCTATTCATATACACATCCAGCTGCCTTTTAAATGTTGTAATTGTACCAGCCTCCACCACTTCCTCTGGCAACTCATT
This sequence comes from Chiloscyllium plagiosum, assembly GCF_004010195.1. Classification (NCBI taxonomy): domain Eukaryota; kingdom Metazoa; phylum Chordata; class Chondrichthyes; order Orectolobiformes; family Hemiscylliidae; genus Chiloscyllium; species Chiloscyllium plagiosum. The sequence goes on from NC_057734.1 coordinate 35,206,862, forward strand.
CTATACATGCACCACCCTTTGTGTGAAAACGTTGCCCCTTAGGTCCCTTTTAAATCTTTCCCTTCTGACCCTAGGCCTATGCCCTCTAGTTCTGGACTTTACCAACCCAGGGAAAAGACCTTGTCTATTTACCCTATCCATGCCCCTCATGATGTTATAAACCTTTATCAGGTCATTCCTCAGCCTCTGGTACTCCAGGGAAAATAGCCCCAGCTTATTCAGCCTCTCCCTATAACTCAAACCCTCCAACCCTGGCAACATCCTTGTAAATCTTTTCTGAACACTTTCAAGTTTCACAACATCCTTCTGAGAGGAGGGAAACCAGAATTGAACACAAGATTCCAAATGAGATCTGTAACAACCACCTGAGAGTGTAGCTGGAGATCTCACTCTAATAAACACATTAAAAAAAAGACAAATTCAGCAATGCAGCATTCTCTCAGTACTGCAGTGCTGAGAGCTGGAGTGGACTTTAATACACACTTTCTGACTCAGAAAGAAATGCACTAATTTGGAACCAAGACAAAAGCCATTTTCAATTATTATCATACTTTTTAGCATTAATTGTAGGTTGCCATGTTGCCCATCTTTATCTGGGCAGAAATAAAAAAAATCTACAATCCCCCCTTAAAATCATCCAAATGGCCTTTGTAAATCTGATTTCTCCATTACCTGTGTGTATAGTGTGTTAACGTTTACTCAAAGAAATTCCTCCTGCCAACAAACTTCACTTTTCCATAGGTCCATGTTTTAGCACCTCAATCAGAAGAGACAGATACTCTTAAAAGTGCATAATATTTGGAGGCTATTTGGTTCAAATGCCTTTCTTTGTCTGTTACTCAGCGGTAAAGGAAGTGCAAATAGGGTCAGGATGTGTTCACCTTTTATCTTCCTCACTGATTACAGGCATAACACTGATCTTAATTCTTTCTTTCATTCGCTATTTTTCCTTTGTTCTTTCATGGGATGTGGTCGTCACTGGCAAGGTTAGTTGCCCTTCACTTGATTAGCTCTTTGGGCCATTTTAGAAAGCAGTTAGTTAAGAGTCAAGCACATTGCTTTGAGTCCTGTCTCATATGTAGGCCAGACCAGGTAAGTATGGCAGATTTCCTTCCTTAAAGAACATTTATGAACCTGATCAGTTTTAATGACAATGAACACATTAAAGCAGTTTATAATTCTAGATTTGTCTTAAAATTGAAATTCAGTTTCACCATCTACATGATGGGATTCAGACCTATCTTCCCAGAGGTTCTGAGTCACCAGTGCAGTGATATTATCAATATGCCATGGCTTCCCATTATAAACTGAGTAAGAAACTAATCAACTGTGCAGCAAGGCCACTGGCTCCCCAATAAGCAAGGATGGGCAGTTGGCTAAAATATCACTGGCCAAGGCTTCTCTCAGACACCAGATTGTGTCAAGATTGACTCCAGGGGTTTATCTTGCAGATTATCTCATTCAGAAAGTAGGGGAGGAAAGAATCACTGACAGAGATAGGCCAAACTTCCCTTGTAATTTTCTGAAGTGCACCCCGTTTCCTCCAAGCTCCAGAAAGAAAGTAAAGAAATATCCTCATCTGTTTGGGTCTCATCGCACTCCTGTTGGAAAAGGTGCAGCCCAGCTCGAAGGTCAAGCCACCGATTGCAGTCTGGTTGCAATGTTGTCATTGTGGCCTGCTAGGCAAAGAAGGATTCCACTGTCATTGGGTGGACATGCCTGTCACCTTCACAATAGAGCAGGTTAAAATTCAGACTGTTTGATTCCTGTGGAAAGTGGTAAGCACGATTTTAGCTGTTGATCCAATATATGACTGGACCTATAATCATATCCCACAACACAACCCCAAATGGTTTCACGGGCACAGATGGACTTTCTACACCGATTCAAATGGTCCTTCCTCATGTTTGAGCAACAAGCAATGAACCTCAGTTAGCTATTTGGTGGTGGTGGTAACACTGCCATTTCACATTGCCACTCAGCAAGTCCTGCTTCAAGTGTTGTTTGCCACTAGCCTTCCCTGGAGCATTGAATCAAAATGCCATTTGATCTCTCTAATCTATGTAGGCTCTCTATCAAACAGTCAATCCTATTCCACCACTCCATCCCTGTGATTGGGAAATTTCCATCTCATTTCATTTAAAAATTACTAAGTTGCTGTATTTGAAGCACCATCTCAGCAGAGGTCATAAATTATAGTTTAAAAATATCATAATTCTCATTAACTCATCACCCTGTAGTATATTTACTGAATTTATCAGAATATTAGCAAATTAAAGAAAGACTTGGAACTAAATAGCACCTTTCACAACATCAGAACATCCTGAAGTACTTTCTAACCAATTAAATACTTTTATAGTGTTATTAATGTTAAAAAAGAACAACTCAGTGTAGTCTCTGTACACAAAGCAAGGACCCACAATCAGCATTAAATGCATCCAATAATAGCTGAAGCAATTATTAGAAAGTGATTTGACATGTCAAATTGTTAAAAGTAAAATGTTTTTTTTTGCTGTTAGTTTGATGTTTTTTACCCAAGACCAGTCAATTTGATCAAACTGAAAGCAAGTGTGGGCAAAGAAATCCCTTAAAAATTAAAATAATTAAGAATCCATCTCATTAAACAAGCAATTTTTGTAAAGAATGTTTAGAAGCCTAATACTAAAAAAAAATGATTCAGTGGTAAGGATAGGAACTGGATACAATTAAGAGGAAGTCGTGATATCAAAGCATTCTGCAGCAACAGGAAAATATGGGGAGCAGAAAAATATACATGCGAGCCCAGCTGGAAATTGGATGAATGCCAAGCCATCCATCCGACCATTCTTATTATAATTTGTCACAAGTAAATGATTCTCCTCCTGACAGTGTTGTAGCTGTGATTCTCCACTGTGACTCCAGTGAGTGCAATATTAATGACTCTCATTTTCATGTGAGAAAAACAATCCTTACTTTGTCGACATCCTGATTTTTTTTCTCAATTTAAAGTAGCCTGCACTTTTTCATGTGCTTCTAGTGAACTCACTTTATCAAGTACAATTATTATGTTGGCAACATTATTCTGCATGTTCGTTTTAACTCCGAACTTTGCAAAGTATTTTTAATTGATCTGTTGTTTCAGTTATGCAAGTGTAAGAGAGGTCTTAATAATTGAAATAGGTCATAATAGCATACACTAAATTTAAATCAGTTGAAAAATGAAAAGACAATCCCTGTTACATTATGTTGTGTGTGGTCTTGTGGCAGCTTTGTGATATATCTTTAAGCAACATGCTCATAACATCATCACCCTATCAAAGCATGTGACTTAAAGGTATAAAGGTCTCAGTCTCCATCTTACTGAGCATAACATGTATATCCCTGTTATGTGATCTAATCGTACAAAAGGTATATCACCCCTAAACTGGGAGAGATAACACATTATTTCCAATTGTTTTTACACTTTCAATTAAACTTGTTGAGTAAAAGTTAATAATTTTTTTCTACCATCACAATGTAATTAAATTGATGAACTCTGATGACAGTATTTTTTTCAAAGAAATCTCCGAAATATTCAGAGCACAGTACAGTTGAAAATGGAAAACTTTAAGGAAATCACAAGGAGCACCAATGCACTGCCTTCTATAGTCCTGAGCTGAGGCAGGATGGTTAAATGGACAAGCATAAAGAAGTTACAGAAATTTCTAGCCTTGTGGAGAGGAAAAGGAATCACTGCTAGGGTTTTCACTCAGTATCAAGCAACTGCAGCTGGGAAGAAAGGACATCCGGTGAAGATAGGAAGACGCTCAGCTGTGCTGCAATCCTTGTCCACAGTCAAACACCTTGATGACACTATGGGTCAAGCACGTTGCTGATGCCAAAGGTCAAGTACATTCTCAACACTCAGAGTCAAAGCTTAAACTTGAGTAATGCTCAAAGGGTGTAGGGGTCAAACAACACTTGTGGAACTAAACTCCAGCACCTTTGGTAGAGAGTGGGAGATAATAAATCCTTTTCTAAACTAGGTGCCTCAAATCTTCACCAAATCTTTAAGGGTAAAAGTAGTTTCTTGAACTTAAAGAAGACAGTTGGTTAAATTATAATCTGCAGCAGCTCTCAGTGTGAGCAGGGCTTTGAATGCATTTAAAAGGCATTTTTAGCCTTCCTCCTTCTTACAGTGGCTGAAAATCCCAGCACATAACTCCCTAATGTGCTTTCTGGGAGCCTCATGATTTTTAACTTTAGAATTTTTATAAGCAATTACCCGGCACTTTCACCATTACATCATCGTGAGGCGCAGCTACGGTACCACTCATTAGCATGAAATCGTCAGAGGATATTAAACTTTCTGGGCATTGATAGGGTCGACTTTGGATGAATCCATGGGGACAATGCTTTGGGAATGGGGGTTAAGTAGGACTTCATTCAGCATCAACCTAAACACATTATCAATTTTTGCATCATATAGTCTCCCCCTCCAGCCCCCACCTTTGTTTTTCCACCCCACTGGACAGTCTTAAAATGTGTATGCAAATGCACAATGCTCTCACACAGCAATTATAGTGTCGAAATACATTTACAAATGGCTTATGTCGAAGCTTGAAGTGACCTATCAGAAACCATAAAAACACTAGAACTGGAGAGTGATTCAATCTGCCTGTAGTTGGAAGGATGTCAAACCCTGCGAGTCCTCAGCAACATTTATCAAAATGATGCCATTTAAATGACACGAGTTATGTGCAGTTGATGTTGTCATTGCAGAATGCTGTGGATGGCTCTCTGAAATGCAGCTGTCTAGGGACTGCTGTGCATTGATGGAATATGCTTTACAGCTTCATCAGACATTTTCACTGACTCCTTAACAACTAGAAATTACAGAGGTGGAGCCAAATGGCTCCTGAGGAATTTACAATCGAAGGCTATGAAAACGTGGTCCAATTCACCAGGCTGCGTTAATGTTTGAATGTATAAATAATTGCCTGCTCACTCACTGGGGGAGCCAGTTATTGGAAAAGCAAGGACACTAGATAGGATACAATAAGATAAATTGTCTCTTCCCGGTCACATCCCATGAAAATAGACCCTCCCATCCACCAAAGGTAACAACATTAGTGTGTCTTCAAAGCATGTTGGAAGGTGAAAGCCAGATGTGATGAATATTGGGGGAGAAACAGGAATAAAAGTAAAATGGAGAAAGAAAGGATTGAGCTGTCTGTATTTCTCTGCTCCCTGATCACTTTAAACTATCTCCCAATGAACTTTCGGCATTCAATTCTTGCAAACCAAAGGCTAACATTGTGATTAAATTGTTTGATAAGGTAATGTTGTTTGTCATTTGTAAGCCAATCTCTACCTTGTGGAAGCTGAACCTCCAAATCTCTGACAGCTTCTTCCTCCCTTGTGCCATGACCCCATTATAGTTTCCAAAGCAGTAGCTGACCAATCCTCCTGGAAATTGTCCCTGCAGGGCCTCCAACCCCATTACTATATTCTTTTGCCTTGGCTCTCCATTGCTTTTGTCATTTGATCCTTCTTGCCTCTCATCATGGGGGCAGCACAGTGGTTCAGTGGTTAGCACTGCTGCCTCACAGCGCCAGGGACCTGGGTTCAATTCCCGCCTCGGGCAACTGTCTGTGTGGAGTTTGCACATTCTCCCTGTGTCTGCGTGGGTTTGCTCTGGTTTCCTTCCACAATCCAAAGATATGCAGGTTAGGTGAATTGGCCATTCTAAATTGTCCATAGTAAATATAGGATAGGGGAAAGGGTCTGGGTGGGTTACTCTTCAGAGGGTCGGTGTGGACATGTTGGGCCGAAGGGCCTGTTTCCACGTTGTCGGGATCCTGTTTGCTTATAGCCCTTTCCTTTCACTCCTACCTGCAATTCCTCCTTCCCCCATTTTCTTGCCTCTGTACATCTGTAAAAATTGTTACACCTCTTACATTTTCCAGCCCCGAGAAAAGATCATAGGCCGAAAAGATGCTTTCTCCAGCAATGTTACCTAGCCTGCTGTGATTTTCCTGCATTTTCAGTTTTTATTAAAGCAAGGAAGAATTTTCATTTACACAGTACTCTTCCTGACCTCAGAAGGTCGCAAAGTTCTTTAATAGTTCAATTACCGTTGAAGTCTTGTCACCGTTATGACGTGAGAAATACAACCACTAGTTGCATGCATTAAGTTTCCACAAACAACAGTGAGATCATTCTATAGGAGCTTGAGCAATGTGACAACTGTACCACATGCATTTGCCAAGTGGTGAGGTGATTTTCTCATTAGGTATCATTGAGTTAGTAATAAGGGGATTATCACTTATTAAACACCTTCTTAATGCCGCAACTCACCTCATTAATTTCTAACTTGCTATTTTACCAAACATCAGTCCTGATGCTAGGTTCTGACCTGAAACATTGACTCCTCTGCTGCTTGATCTGCTCTGCTTTTTCCAGCACCACGTTTTTTTTCATAGAATCCTTACAGTGTGGAAACAGACCATTTGGCCCAACAAGTCCACACCATCCCTACAAACAGCATCCCATTCAGACCGATTCCCCCAGCTACTGTACATTTAACTCTGACTAATGCAGCTAACCTACACATCCCTGAACACTATGGACAATTTAGCATGGCCAATTCACCTAACCTACACATCTTTGGACAGCGGGAGGAAACTGGAGCACCTGGAGGGAACCCACGCTGACATGGGGTGAATGTACAAACTCCACACAGACAGTGGCCAGAGGCTGGAATCAAACCGGGTCCCTTGCCCTGTGAGGCAGTTTAACCACTGAGCCACCGTGCTGACTCTAACTTTCCAACATCTGTGGTCCTCACTATCTCCATCTTACCAAACACACCAAACAGGCTAAACATATAGAATGATCAACATGGAAATCAGAGCAGGCACCTGGTAATTTCACCTGTAAGGAGCCTCCATGTTATTCAGCATCTCAGGGCATGTCCCGCTAGCGTCAACTGCTATAGTGGTTCAATACAGTATGGTCCTTAACAATACCAACCATACATTGTCCTGAGACTCCTGATCTTGTGTGAGAACACAGTGATGAAATGTATGATCAGATTCCAGATATGTGTTGTCACCATTGAGTTGCTACCAAATTCCAGAAATACCAAGTGTGTCTGTGCCTTGGATAGTGAGGGGGGAGGAGGGAGGAGATAATCAGGCAGGTATTGGGCCTTCTGTGATTGCAAAGGAAGGTGCCGTGGGGGTGTGGGAAATAGAGGAGGAGTGGACCACAGTGTCCCAGTGCTAACGGTCGCTGCGGAAGGCTGACAAGTTACAGGAGGGGAATATGTGTCTGGTGGTGGCATCTCACTGGAGGTAGTGGAAATAGCATTTAATGATCTTTTAGATGTGGACGCTGGTGGGGTAGTAACTGGGGACCTGGGTTATTCTATTGCTGTTGTGGGAGGGAAGAGAAGGGGTGAGGGCCTAAGTGCGGGAGATGGGTCAGATCGACTGACAATTATGGTGGTGGGGAATCCTCAGCTGAGGAAGAAAGTTGTTATTTCTGAGACCCCCTTGTAGCATCATTGGAACAGATATGATGGACATGAAGAAAATGGGAGAACAGAATAGTCCTTACAAGTAGTAGGGTGTGAAGATGTATAGTCAAGGTAATTCTGGGAGTCAGTGGGTTTGTAGTGGATTTTGGTGACCAGCCTATCCCCAAAAAAGAGAGATGTTAAGGAAGGATAGGATGGAGTCAGAGATGGACCAGGTGAAAGTGAGAGTAGGGTGGAAAATGGAAGCAAAATTTATAAATTTTTCAAATTTCGGATGAGAAAAGGAAGCAGCACCGATGATGTCATTGATATATATGCACACACTCGACGTCTCTCTCCATCAGCACTGCTTCACACTGGCTCAAAGCTGCCCTGCCCCCAGGTTCCACTTCATACTCCGGCTCATTTGACATTCAAACAAAAAACATTTTCTTTTCTTTTCAGGCATGAAGGAACACAAGGTGCAACAACCCAGAGATACCCATTGCCCCTCTGAAACTTACCTCCCCCTCCCCTTCCCTGTGACTCTTTCCCTCTCCTAACCCCTTCCACATTGTGTATTTACTATCCCTTCTGACTTTCCACTTTCTGATGCTGAACATTCTGTACTTTACAAAGTCTTAGTTTTATTCCTCTATGATCCCAGTGAACTTCAGTCATGACATGGTTAGATTAGATTTTCTACTGTGTGGAAACAGGCCATTTAGCCCAACAAGTCCACACCAACCCTTCGAAGAGTGACCCATCCAGATCCATTTCCCTCTGACTAATGCACCTAACACTATGGGGCAATTTAGCATGGCCAGTTCACCTTACCTGCACAGCTCTGAATTGTGGGAGGAAACCAGCGCACCCAGAGGATACTGCAGACACAGGGAGGATGTACAAACTCCATACAGATAGTCACCTGAGGTGGGAATTGAACCCAGGTCCCTGGCACTGTGAGACAGCAGTGCTAATCACTGAGCCACCGCACCCATTTCTTTGGGCAGGAGTCCACTCCCCACTCACATCCAACCCTCTCCCTCTACCTGGACCCCTCCCTCTGACCTTTTACCTGCTCTTGACCTGTTCATTGAGAACTATCGATGTGACATCGGTTGCTTTAATTTCTCTGCCTTATCCACTTGAGCCTATCTCCCTCCGAACAGACTGCACTCCGTGGTCCCCAGTAGCAGCTATTGTGATTCTCTCAGGCTGTCCTTTCCTCTTCCATTGTCTGTCAGGCTGCTGTTCTCTTTCTCTCTGGTCTCCATTTCCACCTATCATTTACTCTTCCTCCCCCTCCACCCAACCCACCTTCAGCATATGTATCAATCTTTCCCTAGCTAGTATGAGTTCTGAAGAAGGGTCAGTTGAACCAAAACATTAATCTGCTTTCCCTCCACAGATGCTGTCAGATCTGCTGAGCTTTTCCAGGAGTTTCTGATTTTGAAGCATAGTTCCATTGTTTGTTTAAAGAGCGTGAACTCACATAGCATATAATCTTTCCTATTCACAGTTTGGCATCCATGTTCCTGCTGTTATTTTGTCTTTTCATGCAATATTTAACTTTATGCATTTTTTGTGCTTTCAGTAATGTACTTAATGTTCCTTACTATATTTTGGGGATTTGGAACTTTCTTTAGGGCTCGTTGTGCTAGTTCTGCAATGCTGTTGCACACAGTCTACTTTATTTTATTGTACAGTCTTGGAGTCATACAGCATGGAAACAGACACTTTGGCTCAACCAGTCCATGCCGACCAAATCCCAAACTAAACTGTCCTACCTGCCTACTCCTGACCCATATCCCTGCAAACATTTCCTATTCATGAACCTATCTGGATGTCTTTTAAACGTTGTAACTGTAGCCACAACCATCACTTCCTCTGGAAGTTCATTCCACACACAAATCATTCTCGGTGTAAAAAAATGCCCCTCATGTCTTTTTTGAATCTCTCTCTCCCCTCAACTTAAAAAAGTCCACTATTCTTGAAATCCCCCACTCAAGGTGCATTCACCTTGTCTTTACCTCTCATGCTTTTATAGACCTTGATAGGGTCACCCCCTTAACCTCCTATGTTCCAGTGAAAAAAGTCCCAGCCTATTCTGTATTGTTTGAATTTGGACATACTTTCTCTTTGTTCAGCATCAGGCTGATTCCTGATAGTCTTCAAATTTGACATATTCTTCAGCTAGGTTGGGTTTGAATCCGGTAGGTAAAAACAAGGACTGCAGATGCTGGAAACCAGAGTCTAGATTAGAGTGGTGCTGGAAAAGCACAGCAGGTCAGGCAGATGAATCCGCTGGCCAAATGAGCAAGCTTAGCCAATTTGGTGATACTCACAATTTACAAAGAATCTTTTTCTCTTTTCCATGTTGCCAGAACTTCTGAAGTGTTGATATATTTCTGTTTCTGCTGCTCCCCTTTTGTGAGACTGGTTTCTTCTTTTTGTTGTTTTTTTTAATGTAATATCCTAGCTGTTCATCATGCAATAATATTCTCATGTTATGTAAATGTAACATTAATGAAATATATAGATTCTGTTTTTATGAAGATCTCTGGTGGGCTTGTTGATGACAGAACTCATATATACAGGATATTGTAATCTCCAGACATGGCCTGTGCCTTGAGTGTGACTGTGCAGAGAGCTTGTGGCCCGTGAACATTTGACAACATTTGGATACTTGGCTGATTTGAATGAATGTTCCTCATTCCAAAGGGATAAGTGCATGGAACAATGTATACCAGTCCCACAGACCCACCTGGATGTCAGTGTGTGTGCATACACTACAACACCTTAAAATGCATGTGTGTAACAAGGGCTATGCATCTTGCTCTGAATGTGTCCCCTTCAGCATAATGGATAGTTCTCATTTAATTGAAATTAATGGACATAAAAATTGGTGAAGAGGGAGATGTAAGACAGGCTGCTGACTCACCTGTTTTACACAATTGCAGCTAAGGCAGCATCTAGTGTGTGATGTTCAAAAGGACTGATGTAGATTTACTACAGCTGTATGTAGACAAAATGGAAAATTAGTGAATAAGCAAAGTACTATGACAAGGATTATCAGTGACAGTCAGACTAGATCAGAGTTGAAAGGTTATTAGCCAGCTATCTTACACATCAGACTTTCATGAGGTGCAAATTGACAAAGTGACCTGCTTCTATTGGAAATAGCCTGACATGCTTTAAGTGGCTGTTCACTGTGACAGCAGTTAGTATATATAAAGCACTAAATGCTCAAGACAGGGTCAGTAAAACAATAATGTGGATTCTTTATTCAAAGATTGGTTCTATACGTACACAAGGTTCTTCACTGTACAGGTATTTTGTTCAGATTGCTAACATACAGGAGTCACATGATATGTTACTTTGCATCTCTTTCACTGCTGAACATTTGAAATACTCAGAAGTCACCACGTTACCAGGTTTATTTAAAGTCATAAGTTTTTGGAGCGCTGCTTCTGACTTGGTCACTTCACTGACAAAGAAGCAGGGCTCCGAAAGCTTGTGATTTTAAATAAACCTGTTGGACTATAACCTGATGTTGTATGACCTCTGACTTTGTCCATCCCAGTCCAAAAGCGACATCACCACATCATGAGATAGTAATGGTTAGCAGCTTTTGCCTGAATTAAACAGTGAGCACTGCACAACAATTGGTGGCATTTACATAAACTGGCCTCCAAACTCATGGTTCTTTACTTCTGCTTGAAAGGAAGCATATGTGCACATTGGAGTGTAACAGGGCCTTTGAGGAGGTGACCAAACAGGTGGAGAGGGTAAAGCCATTGATGTGGTGTATATGGATTTCAGTAAGGCATTTGATAAGGTTCCCCATGATAGGCTACTGCACAAAATACGGAAGCATGGGATTGAGGGTGATTTAGTGCTTTGGATCAGAAATTGGCCAGCTTAAAGAAGACAAGGGGTGGTGGTTGATGGGAAATGTTCATCCTGGAGTTCAGTTACTGGTGGTGTACCACAAGGATCTGTTTTAGGTCCACTACTGTTTGTCATTTTTATATATGACCTGGATGAGGACATAGAAGGATGGGTTAGTAAATTTGCGGATGGTACTAAGGTTGGTGGAGTTGTGGATAGTGCCGAAGGATGTTGTAGGTTACAGAGGGACATAGGTAAGCTGCAGAGCTGGGCTGAGAGGTGGCAAATGGAGTTTAATATAGATAAATGTGCAGTGATTCACTTTGGAAGGAGTAACAGGAATGCAGAGTACTGGGTGAATGGTAAGATTCTTGGTAGTGTAGATGAGCAGAGAGATCTCAGTGTCCATGGACACAGATCCCTCAACATTGCCTCCCAGGTTAGGATAGGGCTGTTAAGAAAGCATATGGTGTGTTAGCTTTTATTGGTCGAGTGATCAAGTTTCAGAACCATGAGGTCATGCTGCAGCTGTACAAAACTCTGGTGTGGCCGCATTGCATGAGTATTGTGTGCAGTTCTGGTCACCGCATTATAGGAAGGATGTGGAAGCTTTGGAAAGGGTTCAGAGGAGATTTACTAGGATGTTGCCTGGTATGGAGGGAAGGTTTATGAGGAAAGGTTGAGGGACTTGAGGCTGTTTTTGTTAAAGAAAAGAAGATTGAGAGGTGACTGAATTGAGACATATAAGATAACCAGAGGGTTAGATAAGATGGACAGTGAGAGCTTTTTTCCTTGGATGGTGATGGCTAGCACGAGGGGGCATAGCTTCAAATTGAGTAGTGATAAATATAGGACAGATGTCAGAGGTAGTTTCTTTACTCAGAAAGTCGTAGGGGTGGGGAATGCACTGCCTGCAACAGTTGTAGACTCGCCAATTTTATGGGCATTCAAATGGCCATTGGATAGGCATATGGATGAGAATGGAATAGTGTAGGTTTGATGGGCTTCACAGGTTGGCGTAACATCAAGGGCCAAAGGGCCTGTACTGCACTGTAATGTTCTATGTTCTATATTCTAGGGCCATGGTTATTGTGAAGTGCCCTGTGGCAAATCAGTCTCCAAACACTGACAAATACCACCTCACAGGTGAAGTGTGGCTTGTTGGAAAAAGGACTGTTGTCCATAGAGAATTTCACCTTGCACATTACTATTACCTTATAAACAAAATAACTTGGGTCCACTCATGATTCTTGCCCCTCTGTTTAGAGGATAAATTACTTAATAAGGAAACAGTGGAGACACTAAAATAGGCAATGAATATATAAACAAAGTATATGTTATTAGTGGGGCTTGATTTCACTGTGCATCCAAATTGACCGTGATGAAACCATCTTTTGGAATTGCTCATGACCTGTTGTGAATCCAAAAGACATGTAGTGCAGATGAATAATGCAATTCATAAGAGATATTTCTTTAATGCAAGTGAAAAAAGTCAATGTGAAAATAAATCTGGTTTCTCCAGCACTTTCAGCCACTTCAGCAACTGGAAGAAAATATACCTGTATAATTCGATTAAGACTGTCATCAGACTGACATTAGTATGATACATCTTAATCAATAAAAACATTGCTGTTTTTTCCTAGGGATCCCTTATGTCTGGAAGCAATAATTCAGTCAACCTCTGAATGAAAGTCAGATTGTTTGCTTCATAAAAATATCAAAATGTACATATTTCCAAAATAATAATATTATTTGCATTTTTACCGTTATTAGATGTGAAGGGCTAATCTATTACAGGCTACATTTGAAAACTAATGTTCAAATGGTTTGTAAAATCTTAAATTGTGAAGGTCAGCAACTCTATTAACACGATGCTGCAGTTTTCATGTGGTACAGCAGTTTGCTTTGTCTATATTAAAAATTGAGCTTCAGGCACCAATTCTAAGATTAGATTAATTTCAGGGATGCAACAGTGTAGACAGCCCATGATAAATGAAATGTGCCGTGTGTTTTGGGGAGGACCAACAAGGTTAGAAAAACAGTTTTGACTGTTTCCTTTCCTTAGCTTCTTGCAAGTGTCTGGATTTATTTAATATGGCCAGGTTTGAAGCTCGATCTGTGCAGGTTGTGAGTTGTATTTCTGATTGCATATATCATTAGGAAAAGGCTTAACACTGCAACATTCAGCCACTGTAAAACAATGTCTCCCTGTGTATAATAGTATCCATTATTATGCTAGTTAGCTCCTAAAAATATTAGGACAGGAGAAAATATACATGAAAAATCAAAGAAATCACACGCATAGCAACCTCTGCCAATATCTATTGTCTACACATCAATGTTCACATTCAATTCCATTTCAGTTCCTAATGAGATACTGAGCCAAACAGATTTGAAAAACATGAGTTTTTTTTTCCCAGTGTGAGTGTCGATTTTTTTACTGATTCTTGATGGGATTGTACAAGTGTTTGGCGGCTTAATTGGCTTCCAGCATCTGGTAGACAGACAGTCATGCCATTGCTGTTCCTGCCACTGAGGACACCCCCTTGCACTAGGGAAGACGTCGGACTCCCCTCTTTCTGCCAATTCATGAGGCTTGCTGTCGTTCAGCCTGAGGGCTGATAAAATCCTGCCTTATGCCTTGACATGAGGAATTCTGCAGAAACCTGGTTGTTCCTAGGCAGGGATGATCTGGTCTGTATCTCCTTTGGATGAAACCATGATAGGGGGAGTAAGCGGAAATGACTGCGTGAAACTGCTGGAAGAGAAAGGAAGGAGGTGGATAGAAGGGCTCACAGCAGGAGGCTTTATCGAAAAGGATGTTCGAGGAGCAAATCTCCCACCTGATGCTCAGTGGAGAACAATGAGTGAGAATTCAATACATCAGTAAGCACATTCTCACTGAATCAAACACTTACTGCAGCCTCAGAGCTGGTGAGAAGGCTATTGCTAGCGATGACATTTTTTTTCTTCCTGATGTGCAGAGGTGATATTTATAACATCGTGCAATATGTTATCCACTCTTGTACTGCAAAGGCCACCAAGTCTCCGCGCATGGATAGAATTTCATTTTCTCTTGCCAGTGAATAGTTTGAGTGAGCATTCAGGTTTACAAATTTGTTTGCAGATCTCTCCAAAGAGCAGGGTGCCTTTGACTGCATGCATGCTACTTTGTGGCACCGCATTTCAACTCAAAAGATGTATTGCTACTGAACAAGATTCCACTCCCTAGATATTGAGCTGATATAAGGCCATGCACAATATACTGTGTAATTTGCTGCCTTGTAGCTTGACAGTAATGATACTAACACAATAAACCAGAGAATGGTTACTGAGTGACGTGGACTATCCTACGACAGATTGATTCAAATTCTGGTGTGCAATCGACACACGGTTCGGACAGCATTTGTATAACAAAGACAATGTTGTCATTCAGATACATGATGGGCATGACCAATAGCATGCTTAAATAACATGTCCACAGTCTAGACTGCTCCAGGGTCCTCTTGAAGTACGAGGCAATCTTACTATCAGCTCAACGGTGACGAGCTAAGGAGAAACAGGAGGAAGAGTGGAAGAGGAACTGAGGGTTGGCAACCAGTACAAGTCCCTTTGTATTGCATGGACTTTGCATAGTTAATTCATCTGGCTGCGTTACCAGTTACTACAAGCTCAGTTCCCCATTCACCAACAGTCTCACATCTTGCCTTGCCATTCTTATCAACTATCATACCTTCCACTTCTCTGCAATGCACAAATAAAAGTCACTGCTAAGTAAACTTTACAAAATAAACTTATAAATCCAGACATGTCACATTGCAACCAAACATAAAGTAATCATCATTTACTTTCCTTACCTGTTTTGTGGTGTTTTATTATTGCTTAAATCCCAGCCCAGGGAGTCAGTGTACCTTTAAGACAGTTGGATGGCATCATGATATCTGACATATGCATCAGCAGTAACAATAGTAGGAGCAGGCTTGTGGTTACTGTATCTTTGCTCAGTAAACCCAGAACCCAGACTATGTCAAAGTCTAAGATCTTATAGCAGTGTAAATTGTTAGTATTGTTAATAAGCTTCAAGATATGTGTCTTAACAAGAACTGAGCTTATGTGATCTAAGGGATAACATGTACGGAATATCATATCATATGAGCAGTGTTGTTTTCCCCAGGAACCACATCAATGGATGCCTTTGCCCATCTTCATGCTCCAGTGCAATATTACCACACAGGCTGCAGCAAGGCTGGTGGAAGACTACTAACTTTCAGTGGGTGAGACTTTAGAAGGCCTTGTAGGAAACACTGGGTAGCTCTAGGCCAAGGCAGCCAAGCTTCAGACTGGTGCTCTTGGTTTTGGCAATAGTAGTTTGAGCTGGCTAACACCAGAAACAGGATATGGGCAGAGTGGCAGGGATAGGAGAATGAATGCCATCATCCTGAGAGAGGATGTTCCATGGTGCCACTCCATTGATGCAGTACCTCGGCAACGCTAGCAACGTGTTAGAAGAGAGAGGTCTGGCTGGCTGTGACATCCGTTTTGATCACGAGCTTCCACAGCTATTACTGAAGCAGCCTGAGCCTACACGGCAGCAAGTTGAGTTTGCATAGCCACACTGCAGCAATCAGCTGTTCTGAAACAAAAACAGAAATTGCTGAAGAAACTTATCAGATCTGGCAGCATCTGTGGGAAGAAAGTAGAGTTAGTGCTTTGAGTTTGGTGACTCTTCATCAGAACCTGCATTCCATGACCAGCATCCTCGGTTCTTTACTTTATGTTAGGTAGTGTGTCTGCTGGTCCTGGAATGAAATATAGCACAGCAGTAGCAGACATTGCAAAATAGTTCAATCTGCAAGAGTGTTAACTGAGGATTGGATAAGAGGGTTTGAGCTCTATCACTGGCCTCAAACTCAGTCATGGCCACTTCAGTGATGACCAGCACCATATTCTCCATTTGGGTTCGAATATACAGCCAGGTTAGCAGCACCTCTAAGCTGCATTCGGCTATGGGCCAATTTGTCCTGTATGAGAGAGGCAAGTGCGCGAATGAATAGGGTGTGTTGTGTCTAAGTAATGTTATCATGGTTGAAAAGATTATAGTGTGTGCAAGGTCAGAAAGGAGAGTATTGGGTTCACAACAGTGCCAAGTGTGTGAGTGATAGGTAAAACTGTCTTGTTAAAAATGTCACAAATGTGGGAATCACTGGTTTGATCAGCTTTTATTGCCTATCCAAAAATGCCCATGAAAAAGTGGTGGTAAGCCATTGTCATGAACTGCTGCAGTCCACATGGTGCAGATACCCCTACAGCGCTATTCCTGAGGGAGTTCCTGGATATTGACTCAAGGACATTGAAGGATTGATGACATAATTCCAAGTGAGGATGGTTGTGATTGACAGAAATGTTTGCAGATGGTAACATTACCATTCATCTTGTTGTTCCAAGGGCTAAAGGTGTCATATTTGGAAAGTGCTCCCAAAACAGTCTTGGTGACTTTCTGAAGCGCATCTTGTAAATGGTACACACCACAGCTACTGCACATTGGTGATGGAGGAAGTGAATATTTAAAGGTGGAAGGTAGGGTACCAATAAAGCTGGCTTCTTTGTTCTGGATGATGTCGAGCTTCTTGTGTCAGATTTCAGAGTTGGGGTTGACAAAGATTGTTAGGAGCTGAGTGATGGCGGGTATGGACATTAGAAATGTGTATCTGGTGGCACAAGTAGCATTTGAATTTGCATTTACTGATACTAACTCATGTGAGATCACTGAACTTCCAGCAACACTCTGCCATACAGTATTGAGTGCCATGGCGATCCAGCCCCCACTGCCTTCAGAAAATACAACTGGAGGACTTCCTGCCCTCTGGTGGAGAGATAAAATCTTTTCTCTTCCTCCTCTCTACACCCAGGCTCCAGTGCAACTTCAGGAAGTCTGGAAGCAGTTCTCTGCCACTTTACTGTGTCCGTCCCAAATCACTTCTAGACGGATTTCCAGCATCTACCCCAGTCACAACTCACCTCCCCAGGCAAACTGGTTTAATGTAGCACAGGTTACCTTGATCTCCTGCTATCTTCAGATGTGCAGCTACTCAACAGCACATTCAGCACTGGGTTTTAAATTAACTGGCAGCTAATTGCATCTAAAATCTGTCACTTAGTAATTTTAAAATTTGAGTCAAGCATTTGAAATCCATTAGGGAATGATGACATATGAAACAAGGTGCTGGAGCCAGTTCTGCAGCATCTGTGGAGTGAAAAACAGAGTTAGCACTTTTAGTGTAGTGAACTTCTGAAGATTGTTCTGAACTGTTCTGAAGAAGGATCACTGAACTCAAAACATTAACTCTGCTTTCTTCCCACAGACCTGCGGAGTTTCTCTAGCAATTTCTATCTGAGTTTGTTTCAGATCTCCAGCATCCACAGCTCTTTATTTTACTTTAGAAGAATGATGGCATATTGTTAATACAGAAAAAAAACCTTGGAACTGCAATTAAACAAGGAAATTCAAAACTTTAACTCAAGGACATATAATGAAATCATATTTCACTGTCCCAACTCCCATCCCAACACTGATTGCACTTTCACAACTCCTGACCCCCTGTAGAAAAGGTAAAAACTATGTTTTATTCCCCTCAGGAAAACTGCTCATTTCCCTAAACACTGCACTGTGTTCCAGGAAAGCACCAGCATATGAGAAAAATGTCAATATCCATGAACAATGACACTCGAACACTTGTAATTACTCATATGGCAATTATTCATTATTAGTTTTTTTTACAAAGTAGATTTTAGGCATCTAATAAATCAAAGCTTGAACAGAGTCGAGTGTAGTTATGCCACTGTCCTTGCATAAATCTAATGGGATTTGTTTTTCTGTCATTCAAATGAGAGTCAAATAAAGATCATAAGATGTTTGGCTTAGGGCTAAGCTCTATCTACTGAGGACATGTTTTGTTGCATGGTTGTCCTTTTAACCATATTTAAATGTGAACAAACACATTTATTTGTGCCAAAGAAAATGGTGGATCTTATGTGTAAAGGAACAATGGGTGAGTTGAAAACGCATTTTAAAAATTTAAGATGTCCTCAAAGGTCAATGTAATAAAATGGTTTGGCCAATTGTTTGTCTATTTGATGGGTTTGTTTATTGATGCCAACTTGTCTGACACTCAGCTACACTGCGCAGCATGCAGGAACCTGGCTTAAGACAATCTGTCCAATGCACATGATCAAGATTCCCACTGGATAGTTCCAGTTATGTCGAAAAATTACTCGCACTAGATTTGTCAGATGGGAGCCTGGAGGTGAGAGCTGGGTCATAACTTCAGAATTCACAAGGGCAAATATAATTTTCTTAATATCTTTGTGGTTTTTCTAGTTTTAAAATGAAAATTCACCTGATTGCACTGAATATATATGCTCAAAGAGCTGAATAATTCAAAATTTTCATATTATTTATTTATACAACATTAATCTGCTTTCAACTGAATAATAGTTACTAATTATTCCTGTTCAATGAATATTCTCCTGTTAAAATAATTTACATATTTACTCGGTGCATAATATGTTAGATGCTGACCTACCAGAATGCAAGATGGCTGTTTCTAGAATCTTTCACACAACAACAAGCCAAATGTGGTATTATTATGAAGCTAATTAAAGTTAAGAATATTTTAATCACAATTAAGGAGGCAGTTGTAGATATTGGTTAAACTTTTGTTCCCAAACACATGATAGCATAAATCATCTTTAAATATTCAACTGTGTCAACTGTTTATAAAATCATGGTGGCAAAAAGACATAGCTTTTTTCAACTTTTAGCATTTTATGGATATTTGTCATTGATCTGATGCTCTTTTAATTGTGGCTTCAATTATGTAACTAAATTCATATTAATATTTCAGAGATAAAATTCAAACATGTAAGAAATGGGTTTATTCACAAATGGAATAGGCTAAACCACATTGAGTGAAACTGTGCTCATGTGGAGAACTTCTCAAATTTGCAACTCATATCCTGTTCGCGATAAGCAATTAGAGCAGTTATCATCACCTAGCAACTGGGGAGAACCTTGTTCCAGGTACAGTTAAACTGTTTATCAAGAAATAAGAGAATTGGAGCATTTCAAGGGTATGGTAAATCCAAACTGTGAAAACAACAGCTTCTGGATGTGAAGGGAATTCTACACCCAAATCTTGTTCAGGTTAAGGAAGCACAGTTTTACAGTGCAGTTATAAATAATAACTGTCACCACAGTGAGGTCAAAGGGGATGATCCAACTGGTTTAAATTGATTCAAATCACACAATTTAGATTCAGAAGCAACTTTGTATCTCCGTTAGGTGATATATTTGTTAATCTAGCACCCCACTGTGACAGAAATAGGTTGACTTATTCCAAATGAACCTTTCATTTACCATTGTAAAACGTTGATTTGGCACCAGTATAAACAACCTTCACCATTGTGACTGGTCTCGAATTAGCACAGGTTGCAAATCTGCCAAAATGGCCTGGATTCCAAACTCATCACCTTAATCTCCATGAATTGCTCTCTATCACATAAGTTCCCATCCCTGGAAACCCCTGCTTTCATTTCTGGTTGTGGATTCCTCCAGCCTCTTCTTTTCCTAACACTTTTCACTTTTTATACCTCTGGTTGTGCTCAAAACATTAGACTTGTACAGACAAATCTTGTCTATGCATTTCTGATGAAGGGCTTGTGTCCGAAATGTTGATTCTCCTGCTCCTTGGATGCTGCCTGACCTACTGTGCTTTTCCAGCACCACTCTCCTGACTCTGATCTCCAGCATCTGCAGTCCTCACTTTCTCCTAGACAAATATTCCCTTCCACTTCGATGACCAACAGCATAAAACACTCTCTTGCTGGCTCTCTCAGTGCGGACCAGTTTAACAAAGCTGCAGAGAGGGTGTCGTCAGATCTGATTATCATTTGGTACTGATTAATCTGGCTTCAACCAGGGGGACAATAATGAAACTAAATTAAACAAATTATGGCTGGATTGGGAATAGGAAACTCTTTTTAGTTGCACACTTTCCAGTAAATTTTGGGATTGAATTTTTGTTTTGGTGTTATGCCCTGATTTTGGGAAGGCTATTGGGTCTCAAAGCTGCAAAGCATCACCAGAACATGCAAAACAATACTTTTCACTGTATCTCAGTAGATGTGACAACAATAAATCAAATCAAATCTCATATACAAAGGAAATTTGAAGGAGATGACCAGAGGCCACTTTTTAAAGATGGTGGGTAAGTTTCCAGTGCTAGAATGCCCAAATAAGGCACCTTTTGAGCAGACCCATTTTTCAAAAGGCAGTGTCAGTTGTATGACTGCCTTAAGGAGTGGATATCTAGCTATACGGCACTGTCGGTAATACCCACCTTCACCAAAGATACTTGGAGGCAAAGATGAGCAGGTGGATCATCTACATGCATATTCTAAATTCCCCATTCTCTCAACTCCAAAGTCAAGCCCAAGCAGCTGGTAAGATTCTGCCCTATGTGAGTCTTCATTTAGACATGGACACTACAGGATTTGTTTCAGATTGATTGAACAGCTGCAACGATTTACGTATGAGGACCAGGCCACTTGGGTGTGATTCAGGAATCTGCCCAATCTATTTTGAACCATTCTCAAAGAGGTTAATTAATCTATAAATCCATTTTATCGCATTTTACAATAAATGGCTTGTTGCAAATCACTTCCAATTTTATTTATTCGTGCAGTCTTCAATGGAAATATAAGTCAGGTGGGGTGTGAAACAAGTTGCTGACCAACTTTCACACTCTTACACAAGGTTTATATCACCACATGACTTAAAGCTTTCAGATAGGGAGAGGGAGAAAAATAGAGGTCAGGATATTCAGAAGAAACATGGTGATGGTGACTTAACATTCCCACCTCTAGGTCTGGGAAAATGTCACTTTATTAGAGTATTAGCAATGCAGTGGTGTGCTGAACCTAGGATTGTTGGGGAGAAATAAATTAAAGCAGGGTGCTAGGATGACTGTGTGGATAAACACATTACAAAACATCACCTATATGTTCTCAAACATCATCTGGACTTGGAAACACATTGCTGAGTCTAAATCCTGGAATTCATTGCCCAAAAGCACTCTGGATTTATTTCCACAACGTAAGCTGCAGGAAAATAGCTTACCACCACCTTGTCCAAGACAGATGTCCAAGCATTGATGGAGTCCCAGCCTACCTCTGTCTTACTGTTCACCTTTGAAGTTGAACTGACAAAAGGTGTTTTAGGTTTGTGTGCAGAAGAATGCAATGTGCACTTTTAATAAAACTGCATAAAGTGTTACTCCAGCTTTGTGCTGAGGTTAATGAGTCTTCCCAGCCAAAGAAAAGGGGGATTAATTTTAACTTTTATGTGGGAGATCCACAAGTATCTTTTCTAGATGATAGTGCAGCCTATGCATAATCATATGCACCTCAGATCAGCATGAATGTGCTAGGATTGAAAGATTTCTGAACATAAGTGGAACCAAATCAGCACAGCTTTAATGCCTGACACGCTTTGCCATTCTGTTATATTTAACTGTTTTTATATTTAGTCATTGATGTTTCATTGTGTGGGAACCTGTGAAATAATGCCAGAGAAATTAACTTAAATAGAAATTAGTTGTCTATTTTTGTCAGACTGAATTCAGAGCAGTGCTTTCTATTCTAACCTCATGACTTTGAACAGGGCACCATTGCTGTTGGAAATGGTTCCCCCCATTCAGAAAAACACAGGGTAGTTTGATGGGGTGCACTACCTTCCCCAACCAGCAACAGACTTTGGAAATGCTTGGAGGCCTTACCCATGATTGTCTGTCCATTTACTCACATGCTACCGCAAAGTTCTCTAAAATTAAGTGAGGATTTCAGCCAGCATGAATTTAAAATGACTCTGCTACTCACAAAATAAAACCTGTAGTGCAAGTTTAATTCTAATCAAAATTACATTAATTCAAACAGTTTTTGATTTATTAATAACCATGTAATTTTGAGTTAATCTCTATCAGAACAGTTAAGTGCTGCTCACAGCCTGTTCAAATCTTCCCTGCAACTAGGAAGCATGACTATTTTATAAATGTATGAAACTGGGGCTTTGGAAGTACTGTAATTATCCTGTGGTGAGTTAACTATTGGATTCCCATCCTAAACACTCAGTGATAATTAGGAAAATTGGTCCTTGACTTCAACCATTGGGTAGGATTTAGTTATTTTGAGACTAAATGTGAAGGCTGGTATAAAAGTAGGAGTGACTTCAGTTTGCAGTATTCCCACATGA
Source organism: Chiloscyllium plagiosum (assembly GCF_004010195.1). Classification (NCBI taxonomy): domain Eukaryota; kingdom Metazoa; phylum Chordata; class Chondrichthyes; order Orectolobiformes; family Hemiscylliidae; genus Chiloscyllium; species Chiloscyllium plagiosum. The sequence continues at coordinate 35,229,544 of NC_057734.1, forward strand.
TTAAATTCTCCTCAACTCATTGCATATTCATTTACAGGTAACATCCAAACACGATAGGCAGGAAGGAATTTCTTCTGGGCTCCAACATCTGGGCACAGAAGGTGCCCACACAACATGACATTCTGTCCAATCCAGGACTATCAGTGGACATCAGATTAGCACTACCATCCTCCTGTGGAAATGTCAGAGACACATCAAAAGACAGCCTCACCCTTCAGTGATGATTCTCCTGCAGGACATCCACAAGAGAAGGAAGTGCTGTTTCCCATGGATGACAACAGGAGGGCACGCCAAGTGGCCAAAGTCTGCTTGGACAGAGTTGGCTGCGAATGTCAGTGCCCGTCAAAACCAGAGGACACACTGAATACAATGCCGCAAGAAGATGGATGAGCTGCTACACTTTGCCAGGGTAAGAGCCGTTGTCTATGCAATGCTTCATGACCCTGTGAGCACAAGTTAATGTTGCAAGCTCCTCAGTGCATAACACTGTCACACAAAAGATTGGTTGCCAGGCACTTCCATCAAACGCCCCTTGAGCAATTACTTCATTGCAGCCACCTATATCGCCCGTCTTGCACTACAGTATGACTGGCTCTCATATCGGCCAGGGCTTACACGTCAATAAAAGGCAGGTGTCACATCATCAGCTCACTGAACATTCCGCACCATTAGAAGAACAAACACGTCTGATAGCTTCTCACCAAAGTTTTACATGAGACAAGGATACAAACACAAAAGATAGTTTTGGAATGAAAACCTGCCAGGAATGACAGGCACATCACTTGCACAAAACCTTACTGATTCTATAACTCTCTGACCAGACTGAACAACCTTTTATTCAGAGCCCTTTAGTCCCTAGCTCCCTCCACATCACATTCTTCTTACACCTATTATGCAGGGACGATCACGTCCTGTAGATTGACATCTTTATCTGTAACTATCAATGCAGCAGCAGGAGTCATGCTAAAGTCTCTTACTGCATTCCCTCCTTTTGCTGGAGCGGAATGTGCACGACAAGTATGAATATGTGTAAATAGAGATGGGATGTATGTGGTGACAGGGTGTTCATGTCCTTGCCATCTTTGAGGAGTAAGCTGTGGTGTTTGCAACTGGGCAAAGGCAGCATAGCAGTGCCGAAGGGGAGATTGATAGCTCCAGCCATCAAGTGAAAAACCCTCCAGTCTGCTACTTCGAGCTGCTCCTCAAGTAGCAACAGTTTTATCCAATCTTAGGTAAGGGTGGCTTCTCTTGACAATAACAAATCTCTGCTTTTTCACGGCAGTCTCTGGATCCCGAACCCAAGCAAGGTCCAGTCGACAGCAACTTTCAGCTCCAACCCTCTGGCCTCACACCGTACACTGCTGAGGAGGAACAGCCAACTCCCTCACAGGTTTTATCATCAAGGCCTTTCTCCCCACCTTTCACCAGTGGAGCGATAGTCACTCAGTGGGTAATACATCTACAATAGGCTCAGGTCACATTCTGGCAACCAAGGAATTTTGACTTTCCTCCAAAGGACATCCCCTGAAAAGATGAGGTAGGTGCTATTGAGAAATGACAGAGAGAAGGAGCAACAGGCAAGAAGAGAGGGATTGTCTGAGGTGATCTGTCAGATCATCTGCCCTCTGCCAGGGACCCTACACATCCATCAAGCCAGACCTGTAGCTGTGCAGGAGACACTCTGCAGGCTGGAGACCTGTAGGCTCAGGCCCACCAGAGGGTGACCATGAAAGTCATCTGAGACAAGGTGACAAAAGAGTCAGCTTAGCTAAAGCTGCCAAGGGGACACAGAAATGTAGTCATAGAAAAATAAAAATTAAACAATATTGAAGTCACTTTGTGTGCATGGGTTCAATGCAGCATATCGCTTAAACAAGTATGTAATACAAATAGGAAATTTTGTATTACATTCTTATGCCATAGTTCAATCTGTGAAGACATTTCTCCATTGATGTTGTCTTTGCAGATCACATTCAGGACTAATGATTACCCTTGATGCTCACATATGCCACACATAAAGAACACTGAGGCCCTCATTCACTGCTGCTTTGTCAGGTCAACACTCTTGGTAGACTCCTCCATGGCCCTAGTGTACCATCTGCAGCAATTCACCACAACTCCTTCAATAGCACCTATGAAATCCACAACCTTCATCACCTTGAAGGTCAAGGACAGCAGATACATAGGAACAGCACCATCGCCAAGATCTCCTCCAAGCCACTCACCATCCTGGAATCATATCTTCATTTCATCATCGTTGTGGAGTGAACACTTTGAATGTTCTTCTTGATATTATTATGGACATCCCCACACCTCAAGGATTGCAGCAATTCAAGAAAGCAGTTCACCATAACCTTCTCAGGGGCAATTAGGGATCAGTAACAAATGCTGCCTTGGACATTAATAGATGGACAAGCAGGCGACTGGAAGAACACAGCAGGCCAGGCAGCATCAGGAGGTGGAAACATTGACTTCTCCACCTCCTGATGATGCCTTGCTTGCTGTTTCTTCCAGTCTCCTGCTTGTCTACCTTGGATTCCAGCACCTGCAATTTTCTTGTATCTTGGACATTAATATCCACATTTCATGAAAAAAAGCAAATCTATATCCTTTGACATAGTCTCCTGAGGAAGGAACTTAAGTGTTTATAATTGTAGGAGGTGAAATAGCCATTGGTGAACTTTAAGCAGATATGTTGTCATTTGTATTATGAGAGTCTCTTGTACTTTATGCCGATGGAAGATTGCAGGACCAATGACCCATGAATACAAATGATAGCATTATGGATGAGGTGAAATGGGATGGCAAATTGGTAAGGGTGGTAGAGGGCTCACAGATATGGGATGCGTGAACATCCAAATACATTAGACATATTTTGTAATTTTGAATACAATATGGACATATTCAGGGAACAGGAGTAGACTAAAATGTGTGAGGAAGGAAACAGAGCTCACAGTTCATATAGTGGAGGAGGAGGATTGGATATATATAAAGAGAAACTTCCCAAAAGGAATAATTCCCTAATTGTGATTTCAGGAATCTTGCCTTAAGGGTAAGTGATTGAGTAAAATAGATTTTTTTAAAAATCAGATAGCAAGCCTGCTATTATAACCATCAGTGTACCAGGAAAGGCAATATTCACCTAGCCTAGAGTAGTCAGTAATCAGCAGTTATGATGAAGCATCCCATGACTCAAAACACTAACTCTGCTTCCCCAAAAAGGTTGCTAGCTCTGCTGAGTTTCTCCAGCAATTTCAGTTTTATTGAATAATCAGTTGACTTCATATTATGATATTTTTGAAAATTAGCAACACTTATGTGTATACACGTAAAAGTTAAATCAGCTTGGAACAGGCTGGAATAGGTTGGAGGTCTGGGTTAGTCTTACAAGTTTCATTTCTTTAGGAACAAGCTAATAAAATGATTACTCTGGATAGTAGCCTGGAAGGGGGCCATAATTAGTTAGATCCATGAATAGACAACCATGATACAAAGCCACATTAGATATTTCATTTACCTGGCTTAATTTACACACTTGCTGAAATACAAGAAGTTGCAAAGATGAAAAAGTTATGAATCTTAACTAAATCGCATAAAACCCCCCAAAAAACATGGAATACAACAGAATACTTGACTTTTAACCAGTGGATTAAACAAAGAGTTTAAAATGCCAATGGATGCTCTATATTAAGGACAATGTTTCCAGGGTAGTAATCCCCTGTCAAGTAACATCAAGGATTACCCCTGCAGAGGGTACAATAGGTTTTGGGAGGGTTGCCATTTCAATAGGTGTTGGAGAGAAACATCTAAGCACGAATGCATGGTGATTTTGGCCAAGCACTCTTGGACAGTTTGAGGACTTGTGAAGATACAAAGCTTCATGAAAAGAGAAGAAAAAGCAGAGTTAAGCTGCTTGCATATGACTGCTACCTTGCATGAGGTAAATCGACACTAGATATTTGTCACAGTCATATTTTCGCTGTAAAACTAATGTGCTATGTCACATTTTATACTAAATAAAAATTCACCATTTCATGAGATTAACTGCCTTCATTACAACCAACTCATTTTCATCTACTAAAGGTCCCTACTGTAGTGATTGCAAAGTGATCAGCCAGAATAGGAGTTCCCTGATTGGGGCTGTTAACCTAGTCCAATCAGGGAGCCCTGGCTGACAGATATAAACAGAAGTGCCAGACATCCTGTCACACAAAGCTGGCTCTGAGGGAGCTGGATCAGTGTCAAGAACTTTCCACGTGTAAAAAAGGGAGACTTGGTGACGGGATACTTGTTTTCTGTGGAATTGTTTCACCTACTATCAGCTTTTATTTCTTCCTGGCTCATCCATCCCTCCATCGTCAACATATACACCAGTGTTTTGAAACTGCTATCAGTTCTGAAGGGTCACTGGACCTGAAATGTTAACTCTGTTTTCTCATCACAGATGCTGCCAGACCTGCTGAGTTTCTCCAGCAATTTCTGTTTTTGTTTTACATATTCATCATTTTGGGAGCTATCAACCCTGCTTAAACTGAATCACAACAGTGCAGTGAGGGGAAATAGGAACGTGTGAATGCATGTATATGCCATCTCAGAAAACTGGGAAAATGAACAACTTGGAGGATGAAATTATAAAATATAGGAACATAAAACAATAATCAAGAAAGTACACATAGTGTCAACACAGGGTGGGTGAGGGTACAGTTGAATAAAGCTTAATAAAAATTGGAAATTTTGTGCAAAAAAAAGGAGGTATTTGGGAAAATCTTAGAAAACAAAGTGCGCGTGTGAGATGTGAAGTGAATTGTCAACAGAATGACTCCTCACGTGTACTTTCAAACGTGCAGTTGTTGGCTGTATTCTAGTATTAAATTATTTTTATGATGAAGGGACAGTTAATGATCTTTTAAACAGTCTCTCTTTGCCTATTCTCTACCTGAAGATGGCTGCTAACAGCAGAACTCTTGTTTTTAGTAAACAAAAACTCTCTGTCTCACCTTCTGATATGTTTAGCAGAACAGATTGGTTAACAAGGCTCGTAAAGCTGCAGTGCTCAACAGAGAAGAAAATAAGCTTTTTAAAAAAATTTTCTTGCAGTTAATGCCCATTTCCTAATTGCCTTTGAGAAGGTGGTGCTGAGCTACCTTCACGAACAATGGCAGTCCGTATGGGAATAGGTGCACACACAACCCCTTTAGGGAGAGTGTTCTAGGGGTTTGACCCAGCAACACTGCAGAAAGAACGATATAGTTCCAATTTAGGACCTTTTTTTTGTGAGTTGGAACTTTCAAGTGGTGGTATTTCTATGCACTACTGACCTTTACTTTTTAGTTGGTAGTGGTCATGGTATTGGAAACTAGGTAGACTCTAGTTTGAAAGGTGCTGCCCAAGAATTTGCCCTTACTGCTGATAGGAGTTACTAAAGCCACCCTGTTCTTGGTAACATTAACCATTGAAAAGTAGCAATAAAAGGTATCATGCATAGCCAAAGTGAGAAATATGCAAGTTCATGTACTGCTGACCTTGCTGTCTTGGTTCCTTGCATTACAAGTGTGGCTAGCAGAAACACAGGGAAACAGAGCAGATTTCAGTAGCAATTGTGTTAATACGGAACTCCTCAAATTGATTTCTGCTGTGTGAACGTAACCACTGCCTTAATGGACGTAGAAGGTCGGACTGTTTGTGCACTCTACCTATAGTATCAGATGGAATACAACCAAGATTTCCATGAGTCATTGGAACTTTTAAGCAAAATCTATATTAAATTTGGTTCACAAACTAGCTGAAAGGCTCAATATTTGCACGTCAGAGTGTGATTTGCTGTTTACTGAGTTACAGCATTTCCCTGGTGAAATTGCATTTAATTTTACAGCAAAGGAGTTTGTTTTGAATACTAATGTAAATAAGGTGAGATACTGTCAGCTTCACTGCTTTGTGAACTGTATGATTCTACAGAGGAAATATGACACAGAAAGCAATGTGTACATGGGATGAACCTAAATGACAGCATTTATGCAGCTACATTTGATGGAGTGGGAAGTCTGGTAATTTTCACAGTATATTTTTGCCAAAGCACCCAACGTGTCTTGTGAACATGTAACAAGCCGATATCAACGCACATTAATTCTAATTTGCCACTTCCACTCCTGAGAAAAGTGAACTCTTTAGTGGCTCTTTTAGGCCTCATTCAGCTATGTACTTGGGACCCATTTGTTTTGCTCCACTCTCACCAATAATCACCTCAGTGTGTATGTTCCACACATCATTGTGACTGGCAGCAGTTGCAACTTTGCCTGCCATAAAACTATCCATATTCCAAACATCCATTGTTGAAAAAAAATTCCAAATTACGATACTTTCAGTTTTTCCCTCTCAACAAGAACAAGGCTAAACTTGTAAACTGAACAGAGTGAGAAGGTCGGGTCACTGGAATACAAATACATGTTTTCACTCATTTTTATTGAAGTCTTGGGTGCCATTGGTGCTGCACAAATCAGCTGGCAGGGGCCACAATAGAGAAAAAGAAAAGAGATCCTTCCTCAAAATTTACCATGCAACCAACATCTCAAGCTGATGTTAAATCAAAATACTGCAGAAGCTGGAAATCTGAGATGAAAGGAGAAAAATGCAATTATGCAGGAAACAGAGTCATTGGGCAGAAACCTAATGGAACCTGTGTGATGTGGGCTTTAGCAAGAAATTTGGTGGAACCATATGAGAAATCCAGCAAAGCATATCTTGATGTTGGGAGCATATTGCTCGGGTTTTTAACTAGGTTGCTGGTGTCAAGGCAAAATCCTTATTTGGAAGTGGTGGGTTGCCTACGAAGGGGAATGATGCTAGATAATGATCTTATTAATGAGCTTTGATTTGCAGTTAATATCCAGCTTCCTGTCCTCTCACCCACTGTGTGCAACCTAGATGCTGGGACTTCTTGACATGGAAGTCAGAGCAGGTACCTGGTGACTCCAGCTTGCCTCTGGTTGCGACGTGCCATGTGCTCACACACAGAAACACCTCAGGGCACAATACATGGGCACCAGCCTCACACGTCTCAAGTCCATGGACATTGGAACCTGTAATTTGACAACCCCTAAGAATCATCATGACACCTTTCCGAACTTGTAAAGGCACTTAGAAAGTATAGACCTGCACTGCAGGATGCACCAACAACAAGCATTGAAAGGCTGCTGCAGGAACAGAGACAAGCACACAGGTCATGGATTGGACCAAGTTGCATCTTAGGACTGCTCAGTTGCTCTCTTGGTGCTCATTCACTGAGCACCATGGATCACACCATCCATAAACTGCCTTGTCATGTCAATTGGTGCAGACATACAACCAGATATCTCATCTTGTTGTTCAACAGCCCTTTGTCAAAGGGGTGATTACCTTTCTGTACGGCAGTGTGCTACATCAATCTCACACAAGCACTGTGCCAGCAGCCTCTGTAGGAAACACACTGCATTTGCAGCAAGCAGTCAGCCATGTCTCAAAGTCTTAGAGGAATAGGCCACACCAACGTTCATCAGTCAGAGGGACCAAGTAAGTCAAAGGCAGCCTCAGCTAAGGGATTGGGTATGGTCAGGGGGTTCTCAGTCATAAAAAGTAGGGTGGTGGCAGGGGTGTGCCTCTGTCATTGAGGCAGTGTATTATAGTTCAATGGCTCCATAGTAGCCAGTCTGAGGGTCGGGCCAACATAGTCAGAGAAACATGCAGGACTTCATCAAGGGTCTATATGGTTAGGTCACTCAAGGGGATGGGTCGGGGTCAGTCTGTCCAGAGAAACTGGGCAAAAGAGCATTAGTGGGGACAAGGGGTCTCTGTTTTCTGTTTCTGCTTGCCTGGTCCATACAGTTGGCATCCAAAGGTACTAGCTGTCAGCAGTTGCCTCTCAGTTATCAATATTAATATCCATCTTCATATTTCTAAGATAATTTCATTAACTTTGAAAGTTGGGCAAATAATAGTCCAAATATTCAGTCAGTGAATCAACAAATGGTTTTCACCATTAGTCACACATGTCCTTGTCCATTCAATCCAAAGGAATTTTATAGTCTTGTTACTGGAGATTTCTGAAGCCTATGGTATAATGTCTTTGGCATCCAATGTGTAAATGCTCAGGACAAACAATCAAGTGTTGTGAATTGAAAGTGCATGATCTGAACTATGAAGCTGCTGTCAGACAAGCAAAAAAAAAGGACAGATGGAAAAAGCGCAAAATGGAATATCACATTCTTTAAAGGTTTCCAATTACATTTTGAAGAAATGAGAATTCACACTTCTAATCTTATCTTTCAACACCTGTGAGATTGACTAAGAGCAATAAACTTTAACATCTTTAAAAGGCTACTTATGTTTCAAATATCTTGACTTTCTGATGAATATACTTTGTGTCTCTGATCAAGAACAGGGACTTCACACCCACTCAGTATGCCCTGACCAAGAGCTGCAATTTTTTTTTACAGTGGTTAGAAGAGCTTCATCTCCAAAAAAGCAAATTGCAGATTTCTGGCCTTAAATCACACATTTGCTCCCACCTTAAGTTGCTGTTGCATTAACTCATAAATAACATCAAGCATTATTTTCTTCACTGTCATTTTGACATCAATTTTTGGGCTATTGATTTAGCGCTATGACTGCAGTGCTAGCAGCAGAATATATTGAACCAATAGCAAGTAAACGGGAACCAGGCTTTTCAAAGGCAGAATGGAAAGGATCAATTCACTATCAAATTGGACAGATTTACTCATTTTTCTGTGTGAATTAATCTTCATTCCAGTGGCGTATTATAATCTGGCATTTGTCATCGCTTGGTTAGAGAATCTTGATTTCAGCTTCATACAGCCATTGACATTTCTGTAATGACTACTGGTTGGCTCACAAATTCAAGTGAACTGGAGGATTAAGACCACCAGAGATGAAACTCAGACTGAAGGTTGACCTTCAGCAATAATATTTAAAATATATTTCAATAATGTCATGAATGACCAATATAATGGCTCTGAAGAGATTGAAACCAACTGAAAGGGCGAAAACATTCTATATGTCAGCTCAATCATAAAAAAACGTTGTATTGAAAATTGATCAGAAATACTCCGCAAAGGGAAAATAAATCACAAAAGGGTTTCATTCTAACTAAGGAGCTTAAACTTCAAGGACCTTAATTGAAAACCTCTGATTATTTTATTTTGCACTCATCAAGTTGAAGGATGGCAGTGATGAAGAATGGAATATTTCTCATTTGTACTCTGAATACACTACGAGATCAGATAACACACATGGCAAGTGAAGTGATTTAAGAGCTTCACTATAATGCACCAACATATTTTAGCACCAGACAGAGCTGTGTGCAGACAGCTGGGGAAACCCGTGGAACAAGCCATTCCATTTATCAGAGTGGCATGGGAATTTGGTGTCAATTACTTCAAATCAAGGAGGAATATTAAACATTTCCTTCCATTTTTTAGAATAATGCACAAGAATTGCAAGGTAACTTTGAAAGAAAAGGGAAACAAAACAGGGAACTATAGCCTAAAAGACTAATTTTGCTCTTAGACCCAGTGCAATCTATTATTAGGGATGTAGTAATAAGGTGCTTAGAAAATAAAACTACCATTAAGAGGAGTCAACACAGATTTCCTGACGATTTGACAAATCTGTTAGAAGTTTTGAAGCAGTAGCCAGTAAAATGGATCTGAGGAAACCCAGTGGATTCAATGTTTTGGACTTTCAAAAAATGTGTTTAATAAGGGTGCCATTTAATTTGACTCAATTAGGATTCAAGGGAGTGTAATAGGATGGATTAAGGATTTGTTAATAGCCAGAGAAGAGTCAAAATAAGTGGAACATTTTTGGGTTGTCTGGTTGTAATTAACAAGGTGCCACAAGCATCATTATTTGGGTCTCAGCTATTTATTATTCCTTATTAATGACTTAAATAATGGACTGATCATAACATGTCTAAGTTTGCTGACAATGCAAATTTAGGCAGAAAAGTAAGCAATGAGGAGAATATAAATGGTCTGAAGAGGAATATAGACAGTTTGAGTGAGTGGGCAAGACTACGATAGTGACAGATGGAATAAAATGTGGTGAAGTGTTAAGTTATCCGCTTTGACATAAAGAAATTATTTTAAATGATCAGAGAGTGGGAATGGCTATTCAGAAAGTGTGCTTGCATGTGAAACACAGAAAATGAACCAATACATGTTAATCAGAAATCAACTGCGAAGGAATGAGGGAACGTCAGGACATTGGCACCAATATAAACTGCCCAGAGAGCCAGTGCAAATATGATGGGCTTAGTGGCCTCCTTCAGCTCCATAGCAGTTCTGTGATTATTTGGAATGCTGTACATGAACGCCTGATGAATACTCAGTCAGAGTGTTTCAAAACATAGTTGAATAGATTTTTGAATATTGAAGGAATTAAGAGTGGGAACAGTGGGAGCTGGGTAGAAGATCTCTTAGTAGAAGAGCTATTAGGATTAAATGTCTTTGTCCAGTTATTATTTCTTACTGTTATGAACCAGATCAGACTTTAGGAAGGTAACCTCAACACTAACTTTTTCTTAAGGTAGATGTGGAATGCCTTGTTGCAGATGTGATGCAACTGGTCAAACTACTCAACATTAAACAAAATACAATTTATTTAAACACTGTAGCTAAAATGCAAACAAATGAAAGAGGAATTTAGAATAACTTAACTATTAGAAGCATTAACTGAATAACTGATACAGTAACTATTACTAATTAACTGTTCCAATATAGTAACATCCCTTAAACACATCCCTTGGGAAACAGTAAAATTCTGACACAGATTCTCACATGCAGTTCTCCAATCCAGAAGGAAAAAAATAATTAATATCACTTTTACTTCCTTCAAGAGAAAATTCAGAGAGTGGAGCAGCCAAGAGACATTCACTGAAGCTTCCAACTCTTTTGAGACCCCAAGAGCTTCTGATGTTACTGAAAAACAAAACAAAACCCAGAAATCTGGATCTGGGAGAGCTGGCTACACCCTTTCAGACTGTTAAAGCAAAACCTAAGGTCTCACAAGTTATTTACACAAATTGTCTTCAGTAACCAATTTGGCACCTCTGCCTTACAACCTGTCCTCAAAAACAAAATCAGGCCAAAGTAACCTTTTAAAGTGACAGCATCATCATATCACATTCTCATAGCATGCTCTTAATATCACATTTACTTCCTTCAGTGCAATTGAATCATCACTGCAGAGCAGCAGTTGAACATTTGAGTGTGTACCTAGTGCTCAGTAACTTTAGTGATTAGTAATGATTTCATAATGCATATTAGTAGAAGACAAATAAAAACAAGGTGAGGAAAGGCGGGAGGGAAGCAGTTGTGGTTACAACCTACAGTGATCAACCAAGAAACTGTTTTAGCCAGCAGTAAAATAGCAGTAAAATCCCAATGGATTAGCTCAAAGACAAGTGTCAATAGTGGAGTAATACAATAAACTATGAAGTAGAAGAAGGAATTGGAGGAAGCAACATGTTATGAAAATTACATAGAGTAGCAAGTGTAGGATAATAATCTGAGGAGATTTCATCAACCCTAAATAAACTGGCAGAGAGTAGCATCGAAAGGAAAACACGGGACAGAATTTCATTGTTTGCAGTTAAAGTGTTTTGTTGAAGATGGTTCACGGTGCCCAGTCTGTCAAGGCTCAGAGAGACATTTCTCAGGCAATCTTCCACTTTTTAATTACACCACCTGGCTCCTGGATGCCTTCCTTAAGGAATCGTGCTGCCAGTGAGTCAGAAGCTACCAGCATGTTCTTATTTTCATGTCTCTGGTGCTATATTTAAAGACAAGGTGTGCACCAATTCAGAGGCTGCATGCCATGAACTTTTCCTCACAGTTTGATGCTTGACTGCTCTTACTGAACACATGGCCCAAAAGAAAGGAAAGTTCATTCTCAGCTTCATGGGCAGAGAGCTGAAGGTCATGGTGGATGGGACGGTAGAGAGCAGGGCAGTCCTTTATCCAGCCGACCATCATGGAGGGGTCACGCCACCAGATATAACTAGCCTGGACAAATAGGATTACGGGGATAAGATGAGTAAAATGCATTGAAGTGTTTGATCAGCCATGAATGGTGGGGTAGTCTCGATGGACTGAATGGCCTATTCTTATCTGATCTTAACTATCCCTGTGGATTGATGCAATAACTCGACTGATCTACCTGACTGCTTGCACTTGACCTGCAGGACAGAGTGGCCCAATCTCGAGAGTTCAAGGCCATGCATTTCCATTGATAGAGCTAAGAATCTGACTGATGTAACTGGACACACAGAACTGGAATTAGACAAAGCATTTGAACTGACATGAAGGTTACTCCTGACTGAGTGTAATCCCCCTCACCTCACATGCAATATGACCCCAGGTAATTGGTTGGCACATGCTTTAGGACTGCTGTTGATGTAGATATGGTTAAAAGTCACACAAAACTAGGTTACAGTCCAACAGGTTTACTTGGAAGTACAAGTTTTTGGAACACTGACCCTTCGCCAGGTAGCTATCTGACAAAGGAGCCACGCTCTGAAAGCTAGTGCTTCCAAATAAAGCTGTTTGACTGTAACATGGTGTTGTGTGGTTTTTAACTTTGTTCACCCCAGTCCAACACTACACCTCACATCATGATGTAGACAAGAGTCACACAACAACATGTGCACCTGCTAGCTGACCACCACCTTCACAAGCTGCCTGCCACTCTGCACTAAAAGACAATGCAAGCCAGGAGGCTGGCTGTATGCAATGAACACTTAAAAACTCTGTGTGCTGTGAAAACATTGCAAGCCACACAGTGGCTGGCAGCCTTTAAGTCAGTGCTGAAGTCAGTGAAGTATATTGAGGCTAGGAACAAATTACTGTAGATGCTGGAATCTGTACTGAAAACAACAAATGCTGGAGATCACAGTGGGTCAGACAGTATCCATGGAAAGAGATCAAGCTAACGTTTTCAAGTATATAGAAGCTACTGACTTCCAAGTAAACATCAACATGAGTGAGCACTAACAAATCATAGGATGCATCCAGTGCCAATGTATGCATCTCTCTGCTCATAAAGCAACGTGGCAGAAGCTGGCTATTCATCGGGACCCCGAGCTCCAGAGAGAAGTGCAGAACAGCTGATCAGAAAGCAGGCAATGATGTGTTAAAACTGGTGGTATGCCAATGCTGACCTCTAGGGTTGAAGAGGATGGTGGCCATGAAGCATGGAGAGACATTGCTGTGAGGGAGCAGTCACAAGGTGGCCAGGATAAGCAGTCAGCGAGATAAAGCAGCCAGGTAGCCTCGCTGATTTACACAAACTTTCACACTTTTAATTTCTCAGTGAAGGAGAGGCGAATTGGGGGAATATAATGAGATACATGGAAACTTGCCATCCAGGATCTGAAATTGCTGTTTATAGCTTAAATTGAGAAATGTTTTTGTGATTTTGGGAATCATAACATTTTTCATTCTCACTGTATTTTCCCAGCCCTCTCACCATGACTCACGCCACAAAAGGGAAGTGAAAGATCCACCCAAAAAATTACTATTTTAGAAAACAAAATGTTGAAATTGGGGCTCCTTTCTCACTCTGGAGTTCAGGAAGAAGTTGGACATTGCAGTGTGTAATGAATTAAAATTGTTCAGTGAATTAATAGGAAAGCATCATAATAATAGCGACTACAACACTAAGGAAGAGAAGGAACACAAGTGACATAACTAGGACACAAACTATTATCAATAGATTGGAAAAAAAGCAAATGGTGACCAAAGAAGAGGAATGAAATTAGGGAAGGTGAACTCGAAGAAAAATCTTCAAGATGGACAGAAAAACTGGGAAATCTTTAACAAGGTAATCAATAAACCCAAAAGAAATATATGCCACTAAATGGTGAAACAAGGAAGCCAATTATGAGGCAGCATGACTAAATAAAGAGAGGAGAACTTAAATCTAAAGATAAAAAGCACTGAAGAGGTACTTAGATGTGAACAGAACTGACAAAAATAAAGGATTTAGAGAGTAGCTTTGTAGAAACAAAATTAGAAAGCAAAGAGGAAATACAAAATCAATTTGTTAAACACAAATGAGACATAGTTTTGATTTTTAAAAAAAGGCAAAATAAAAAAGCGAAAAGACCAACAAAGGATGATCAAAATAACCTGATGTGGTAAAGATACAAACTGGTTTGTTTCAGCTTTTAACTGAAAAGCATCATAAAACAAAAACTTCACTGAAGGCTGACATTAAATAGATTAGTATAGTCAGGAGAGAAGGTGAGATAATAATTGACAAACAAGCAAAACTGAAAAGAACACAGTATTCCGGATCCTGATCATCGGCATTCACACATCCAAGGTCACGAGGGAAAAAGAGAGAAGTCCATACCTATGGATTAACCTGTGAGGATAAGGAAAATGATTGCAAGAAATGATTTGGTGGTGCCGGTGTTGGACTGGGGTGTACAAAGTTAAAAATCACACAACACCAGGTTATAATCCAACAGTGGTTGTGGACTGATGAAGGAACAGTGCACTGAAAGCTAGTGATTCCAATCAAACCTGTTGGACTATTACCTGGTGTTGTGTGATTTTTAAGAGTGCAAGAAAGATTGCCAGAATTAAATAAATGATAGAAAACCTGGTAATTATGACCCTGTCAGTTTAACTTCAGTGATACAGGAATCATACCTACAAATAACATTGTGGGGTTGAGACATTGCTAGCAAGACAAACATTTGTAATCAATTCCTAAAGGCCCTTCAGTTCAATGTTGTTGGGCCACATCAAAGATGAATTAAGAGTCAACTGTTAAATGGATCCCAGTCGGTAAGAAACTGACCAAGAATCCTTTTCTTGATAGTTCCTTTATTTGAGAATGCAGCCTTACACAAGTCTGTAGCTACAACTGGGGGCAAGGAAGGAAATGGCTCATTTGATTCTAACAAGCATGTGTCAGATTTCAATGATGGAGGTATAAATACAGAGTCATAGAGATGTACAGCATAAAAACACACCCTTCGATCCTACCCGTCCATGCTGACCAGAAATCCCAACCCAATCTAGTCCCACCTGCCAGCACCCGGCCCATATCCCTCCAAACCTTAATATTCATGAACCCATCCAAATGCCTTCTAAATGTTGCAATTGTGCCAGCCTCCACCACTTCCTCTGTCAGCTCATTCTATACAAGTACTACCCTCTGTGTGAAAAACTTGCCCCTTAAGTCTCTTTTATCTTTCCCCGCTCACCCTTAACCTATGGGAAGAAAGGCTCATGCCCGAAACGTCGATTCTCCTGCTCCTTTGATGCTGCCTGACCTGCTGCGCTTTTCCAGCAACACATTTTCACCCTTAACCTATGCCTTCTAGTTCTGGACTCCCCCAACCCAGGGAAAAGACTTTGTCGATCTATCCTATCCATGTCCCTCATAATTTTGTAAACCTCTATAAGGTCACCCCTCAGCCTCCTACACGCCAGGGAAAACAGCCCCAGCTTGTTCAGCCTCGTTCTTTAGCTTAAATCCTCCAACCCTGGCAACATCCTTGTAAATCTTTTCTGAACCCTTTCAAGTTTCACAAAATCTTTCCAGTAGGAAGGAGACCAGAATTGCACACAATTTTCCAACAGTGGCCTAACAAATGTCCTATACAGCCGCAACATGACCTCCCAACTCCTGTACTCTATGCTCTGACCAATAAAGGAAAGCATACCAAATGCCTTCTTCACTATCTTATCTACCTGCAACTCCACTTTCAAGGAACTATGAACCTGCACTCCAAGGTCTCTTTGCTCAGCAACACTCCCTAGGACCTTACCATTAAGTGTATAAGTCCTGCTAAGATTTGCTTTCCCAAAATGCAGCACCTCGCATTTATCTGAATTAAACTCCATCTGCCACTTCTCAGCCCTTTTTCCCATCTGATCAAGATCCTGTTGTATTCTGAGGTAACCCTCTTCGCTGTCCACGACACCTCCAATTTTGGTGTCATCTGCAAACTTACTAACTGTACCTCTTATGTTTGCATCCAAATCATTTATGTAAATGACAAAATATAGAGGATTCAGCACCGATCCTTGTGGCACTCCACTGGCCACAGACCTCCAGTCAGAAAAACAGTCCTCCACCACCATCTTCTGTCCTCTACCTTTGAGCTAGTTCTGTATCCAAATGGCTAGTTCTCCCTGTATTCCATGAGATCTAACCTTGCTAATCAGTCTCCCATGGGGACCTTGTCGAACGCCTGACTGAAGTCCAGATAGATCACATCTACTGCTCTGCCCTCATCAACCTTCTTTGTTACTTCTTCAAAAAACTCAATTAAGTTTGTGAGACATGATTTCCCATACACAAAGCCATGTTGACTATCCTTAAACAGTCCTTGCCTTTACAAATACATGTACATCCTGACCTTCAGGAATCCCTCCAACAACTTGCCCACCACCAAGGTCAGGCTCACTGGTCTATAGTTCCCTGGCTTGTCCTTGCCACCCTGCATAAACAGTGGCACCACGTTTGCCAATCTCCAGTCTTCCGGCACCTTACTTGTGACTATCGATGATACAAATATCTCAGCAAGGGGCCCAGCAATCACTTCCCTAGCTTCCCACAGAGTTCTAGGGTACACCTGATCAGGTCCTGGGGATTTATCCACTTTTATGCATTTCAAGACATCCAGCACTTTCTCCTCTGTAATATGGACATTTTGCAAGATGTCACCATCTATTTCCTTCCATGTCCTTTTCCACAGTAAATACTGATGCAAAATACTCATCTAGTATCTCTCCCAATTTCTGCAGCTCCACACAAAGGCCGCCCTGCTGATCTTTGAGGGGCCCTATTCTCTCCCCAGTTACTCTTTTGTCCTTAATGTATTTGTAAAAATCCTTTGGAATCTCCTTAATTCGATTTGCCAAAGCTATTTCATGTCCCCTTTTTGCTCTTCTTGATTTCCCTCTTAAGTATACTCCTACTTTCTTTGTACTCTTCTAAGGATTCACTTATCTATCCTGTCTATACCTTATATACGCTTCCTTTTTCTTAACCAAACCCTCAATTTCTTTAGTCATCCAGCATTCCCTATACCTACTGGCCTTTCCTTTCACCCTGATAGGAATATACTTTCTCTGGATTCTCGTTATCTCATTTCTGAAGGCTTCCCATTTCCAGCCGTCCCTTTAACTGTGAATATCTGCCCCCCCCATCAGCTTTTGAAAGTTCTTGCCTAATATCGTCAAAATTGGCCTTTCTCCAACTTAGAACTTCAACTTTTAGATCTGTTCTATCCTTTTCCATCACTATTTTAAATCTAATAGAATTATAGTTGCTGGCCCCAAAGTGCTCCCCCACTGACACCTCAGTCACCTGCCCTGCCTTATTTCCCAAGAGTAGGTCAAGTTTTGCACCTTCTCTAGAAGGTACATCCACATACTGAATCAGAAAATTGTCTTGTACACACTTAACAAGTTCTTCTCTTCTAACCCTCTGAACACTATGGCAGTCTCAATCTATGTTTGGAAAGTTAAAATCCCCTACCATAACCACCGTATGATTCTTACAGATAGCTGAGATCTCCTTGTTTCTCAATTTTCCTCTGACTATTAAGGGATCTATAATCCAATCCCAATAAGGTGATCATCTCTTTCTTATTTCTCAGTTCCAGCCAGACATGTTTACTTCACTTAAAGAAGCAAGTGATCCAGTTTACTGTTCTGAAACCAACTTGGGTAAAAACATGAAACAGTAAATATATGTCCTGAAATGCAACAAATGCACTCAAAATCCACACACAATTACTAATAATGCTATATGAAAATTAAAGCCAGTTCACATACTGACCATAATTGATAGTCTGGGCCAGCTGTCGGAATTTTGAAAGCTTTTGGTGAATGTCCCTTTTTTCGGTAGAAATTCAGAGGCGATTCTTAGTGTGATTGAAATGAGTAAGACACAGCTCATAGGCAACCAGGACTCAAGGTTTAGCTGTTGAGCTGAAGGGAGTGGTAGAGAGAGGGAGACAGAGAAAGAGAGAAGCTTCTTCTAGTTATATATTGTTGTATAGTCAAGAGCTGCAAACCAATTATTACATGTGTGAGTGTTCCACTGGTGCACATGCAGTTTCACTGATGTTTCTCCTTCTGTGTGCCACAACATTAGGTGGTCTTCTGAGCAGACAAACATGGGAGTTATAATAAAGGCAAAGAGCACTCATCTGTCCAAGTTTAAAATTTAATCATTTCAAACATCTGGAACCAAAAGACAACCAGAATTCATAATATAATAATAACGAAAAGAATTGCAGATGGTGGAAATCAGAAACAAAAACAAAGATTGCTGGAAAAGCTCAGCAGGTCTGGCAGTATCTATGGAGAGAAATCAGAGTTAATGTTTTGGGTCCAGTGATTGTTCTTCAGAACTGTTCTGAGGAAGGGTCACTGGACCCGAAACATTAGTTTTAATTTCTCTCCACAGATGCTGCCAGATCTGCGGAACTCATAACACTTCTGCTGATATTTACTGCCACCCAAGTGGACACAAAAGCTTAGTTGGTTACATGACATTCCTAACTACTATCAGAGGTACTGAAATTTTGTATATTCCAAAGGTAGATTCACTAACTCTCATTTGTATGGTTCTTAGTCATGGTTTCACAGCTTGAGCTAATTATCCTGCTGCATTCAGTGATATTCGTATATAACACATTATCATTTTTGAAGTTTTTGAATAATGAAAGAGACGATAGATTTTGGTTCATCCTTGAAGATTTTGTGTGAACAAAAAATAGTGAGAAAGTCATTTGGTCAATGACTAAAGTTTACCATTTCTACGAAGACATCTAAAAAAGGAGCAGGTGTGGGTCACTTGGCCCCTCAAACCTGCACCACCATTTAGTAAGATCATGTAATCTCAAATCCACATTCCCACCTAGCCTTGATAACCTTTCATTCCCTTGCTCATGAAAGATCTATCCATCTCCATCTTAAAGATATCCAAAAGTACTGTTTCCAAAACATTTTCTGGAGTGAAGTTTCAACGATTCACTATCCTTTGTTCAGAAGATATTCCATCTCACCTGTTTTCAATGAGCACCCCCTTAATTTTAAACTGTGACCCTCATTCTACATTCCCTATAATAGGAAACTCCCTTTCTACATCCAACCTGTCAAGACCGCCCAGGATCCTACATGTTTCAATAAAGTTATCTCATACTTTGTTAAACTCCAGCTGATGCATATCCTCATAAGCCAATCCACCCATTCCAGGTATTAATCAGACAAACATTCTCTGAAGTGCTTCCAATGCATTGATATCCTTCCTTAAATTAGGTTACTAATATAGTATACAGTACTCCAGATGTGGCCCTATCAATGCCCTGTAGAACTGAAGCATGACCTCACCACTTTTGTATTAAGTTCACCTTACAATAAATGGTAACATTCAACTACCTTTCTTAATTACTGCTGTACTTGCATAGTAACCTTTTGCAATTCATGTCCTAGGAAAACCAGATCCCTCTTCAAGCCAGAGCTTTGTAATCCTCATTATTTAGATAATGTGTTTCTTTGTTCTTCCTCCTGCTAACATAGACACTTCACATTATCCCACATTCTGTTCCATTTGTACATCTCTGCACATTCATTTAATCTATTTACATCTTTCTGTAGGCCTCTTATATTGCCTTCACAACACACATTCCTACCTAACGTGTCATTAGCATATTCAGCTAGGAAGTTGGATCCAAATCATTTAGGTAAATTGTAAACAATTGAAGTTCGAGTATAACACCACTCATTACAGCTTGATAACCTGAAAAAGACCTATTTGTGCCTAAGCCCTGCTTTCTATTATCTAGCCACTCTTCTATCCATGCCAATTTACTACTATCATGCTATGAGATTTGGGTGGGTTACTCTTCAGAGGGTTAGTGTGGACTTGTTGGGCTGAATGGCCTGCTTCCACACTGTAGGGATTCTATGACCTTGCCTGACTATCTTGACCTTATTGAGGCGCCCCAATATAACGTCTTTAATAATAGATTCTGACCTCTTCCCAATAACAAATGTTACGCTAACTGACATGCAATTTCCTGCTTTTTGGACTTTACCTCACCAACCCCAACCCCTTTGGATAAAGGACTTGTTTTTGCTATCTTTCAATCTGGGCAGTTCTGGAAAATAATGCAATAGCTATCTCACTTACAACTTCGTTTAAGACCCATATAATTTCATCCAACTACCTAGCAAAGCCCTTGGTTGTTAACAGATAAAATGTTTATACTGGCTAGTTTACGATAAATGGAGAAAACACATTCGGCAATTAGTTTAGTTTTGACTTCAAACAGAAGCATTAAAACTATAGTTTAGAAAAACCCAGAGCTCAGGTCAGAAAATAAGACCTTTCAACCCAGAATGAATTTCAGGTTTTTCAGTTCAGTTCAGGGGAACAAGTAACCTCAATAGAAGTGGTTTCCAGTTTGTGGAGTTTTGAAGACAAGAGAATTTGTACAGAAATCAACAAGTTGTTACAACTGCAAAAGGTCAGGCCATCAGAACTGTGGAAGTCTCATGCCGGCAGACTCAGAATGTAATCTTAAAAATACAGTCTCGGCAGTCTAAGGGAAAGAAACTGGCAAGTTTGTTAAGTAAAGATTTAAGAAGCTGAAATAGAAATGATAATTCTCGGGGATTGAGTTTTTAAAACAGATAGTGTTGGAAAACAGGTTGAAATGTTGTTTTCATGTTTATGTTAAGATCATTCTAACTGCCTTTGTTCTTTTATTTTGTATAATAAACTTATGTCTTGTTATTAAAGAACATCTGCAGTGTTTTTTCAATATGTTTCTGTGATATTCACCACATGAAAGAATGACAAATAATCCTCAGATGAAGGTGTGCAAGGAGACAACAGTCACACTAGTTACGTGAGCGCCATGGTCATTGGCTGAAGGGATTCAAATGGATGAATGACACAACATAAACTATAGAATCACAGAGTCACATAGCATAGAAACAAATCCTTCGGTCCAACTCATCCATGTCGACCAGCCTCCCAAACTAAATTAGTCCCATTTGCCTGTGCTTGGCTCATGTCACTCTAAAACTTTCCTGTTCATGTACAGTCCAAATGTCTCTTAAGTGTTGTAATTGTGCCTGTATTTATCACTTCCTCTGGCTGTTCATTCCACATATAAGACATCCTCTGTGTGAAAACGTTGCCCCTCAGTTCTCTGTTCAATCTTTCTCCTCTCACCTTAAATCTATGCCCTCTAGTTTTGAAATCCCCTACTCTAGGGAAAAGACATTTGCTATTCATCTTATCTATGCCTCTTATGATTTTATAAATCTCTGGAAGTCGGTCCTTAATCTCCTATGCTCCAGTGAAAATGTCCCAGCCTATCCTGCCTCTTCCTATACCCTCCAGTCCTGTTAACATCATTGTAAATCTTTTCTGCACCCTCTCCAATTTAATAATATCCTGCCTATAGCGGGGCAACCAGAACTGTACACAGTACACCAAAAGTGGCCTCACCAGCGTCCTGTACAACATCATCATAACCTCCAAAACCTATACTTAATGTTCTGAACAATGAAGTTAAGTGTGCTAAATGCCTGGGTTTAAAGTGGACAGGGTTAATTCATCTATTAATAAAACTTTCAAGACTATTAAATTAATCTCTAAATTGATTTCATTCATTTCAGCAACTTTCTACCACTGAAAACTGAGGTATGGAAAAAGGGAAATTGGACGCCAAGTCTGTGCTCAGTTGCCAATTTCAGATGCAACATTGTCACATAATATGCGCATAGAACTTCGAAACAGAAGTTGGCCATTTGGCCCTTCCAGTCTGCTCCACCTTTCAGTAAGGTCATGGCTGATCTGATTGTGGCTCGAACTCAACTTTCCAGCCTGTCTCAAATGTGACTCAATTGTTTGCACTCTCACTTATGTGTCACTATTGGCTGTACAGTTCTTTGGGTGGCATGGTGGCTCAGTGGTTAGCATTGCTGCCTCAAAGTGCTAGGGACCCAAGTTCAATTCCAGCCTCGGGCGACTATCTGTGTGGAGTTTGCATATTCTCCCTGTGTCTGTGTGGGTTTGCTCTGGTTTCCTCCCACAATCCAAAGATGTGCAGGTTAGATGAATTGGCCATGCTAAAGTGCCCATAGTGTTCAGGGATGTGTAGGTTAGGTGCATTAGTCAGAGGTAAATATAGGGAGTGGGTTACTCTTCAGAGGATCAGTGTGGACTTGTTGGGCCAAAGGGCCAGTTTCCACACTGTTGTGATATCTGGTGGATGTGAAAAGAACTATATAAATGCAAGTCTTTCATTTCCCCTCATAGTATCAATAAATTATGAAGGTCAAAACAGACCATTTTTCAGTTGCTATTCAGTAACTAGTTTGAAAGTAGATGTGCATGATCTGATTTTGTTTGATTTATTGTCACGTGTATTTATTATGGTGGTGGTGGTGGAGGGGGGTGGACGGAGTCATAGTCTGAGAAATAGGACCAGACCATTCAGGGAGATCTCAGGAAGAACTTCCATACACAAACAGTAGTAGACATTTGAAACTCTCTTCCACAAATGACAGTGAATACTAGTTCAATTTTTAATTTTAAATTTAAGATTTTATGTTAAACTAAAGGTATTAAGTGATATGGGCCAAAGACAGGTGTATCGAGTTAGACCACAGATCAGCCATGATCTCATTGAATGGTGGAAAAGGCTCGAGGGGCGGAGTGCCCTATTCTTGTTCCAATGTCCCTCTGTTCCCATTGCAGAAATGAGGATATTGTACTAAGCCCAACTAACAGAAAAAATAATTGAATCATGTATTTTCTAAAAAGAATCATTGAAATATTCTTAATGGAAACTGCACTTCGTCATTTTCTGAGGATGTTGTGCAGCAACAGTCCCATTTCTTGTATGCAGGTCGTCCTGAAATATCACTTATGGCACCGTTTAAATATAAATTACAAATCATGTTAAGAGCACAGCTATTGCTTAAACAAAAAAAAGCTCACTCAATTTTTTGCAACATTACTGCATTATCTCTGCACTAGATTTCAGGATAAAATGATTGCACTGAGAGGATGAATTGGCAAATTGATGCAGCGCAATTCCAAACCTGGTCTTATTGCCGATTTTACACCTATCACCCCTGTTCATCTTTCTAACAGAAAAGCTCTAAATGTGAGTGCATTCTGAAGCCCATTATTAACACTATCAAGTAAACAATCTGTCATTATTCTCAAATGGTTTGTAGTCTGCATAATATACGATGAGTTTGTTTTCTAGTTGCACAGAAGATCATTAATCAATCAAGGCTCTTAAAGCGAAAGGTTTTCATCAGCAATAACTCAACATGCACATTGATCACTGCTCGCTTCACTTAAAAGGATGAGGTTATGAGAAAGAAAACACATTTGAAGAACTACTGCTGGACTTGGCATTAAGTCGGCAGCGTTGACATATGGCTGTAAAATAGGAGGCACTGACTTGAGAAGTCAATTATTGCTCAGTGCTCATTTGGTGTACTAATAGGGCACATTGGAGATTTACCATTTGCACATGGCAGCCATGCTAAGTACTTGTCTGTCATGGTGTGGACCAATGCCAAAATACAGTAATTGTGGAGCAACCTTGGAAAATCATATTCCTCTTTGTATTCCAAACTAGAAACTCTTAAACTTTCAATTCAAGCCTCAAATCTTCATCTCTTTAGCTTCAACCAAACTTTCCATGATTATAGGGGAAGCTATTACTCTCAGTCATGAAAAATCATTCCCCAGGAGTAAATCAATGCTATGCACAAGTAATTTCTAAACTACCTGACTACCACCTGTCCAAACAACATCACAGTCTAAATGGATTTTGTACAATGGAACCGGAATACACTTTCCACCGACCTCATTTACCAACATTTAGCCTTTCATTGAACTCTCTGGAGGGAAAATTATTCCCTTCTCTGGCAAAGGGTTTGAGTTGCCCCCTGCATCCTTTCATATTACTATTGGTTTGTATACATCATTTGAAGAATTATTTCCTCTTTTGACAAACTATTCATATTTTTCACCTACCCTATGAATTTTTTCTCCACTCATAGCCATACATACCTCCAGGCTCTTAGTTCTAGTTAAAGCTACAATTTGATTAATGACATTTTCCTTTTGAGTTCCCTTTTCAGACTCATTCTTGCATACTCCAATAAGTCCCATGGGATTTCCTCACAACTTCCAGCATTCTGAACAAATGTGTCTTACCGTGTTACACTTTGATTTTCGATTTTCACCTCCACCCCTAGCACGTTCCATTCTGATGTGAGGAGGAGACCTTACCTTCACCTTATCTCTTGCTACTTGCTCTCTTTCACACTCCCAATCTATGAGGATGACTGAAAAAGGTTTATTTTTTATGAATCAGCTTATGATGGTCAGTTATTAATGCTGCCTGTCTCACAATTGCAACCCTCCGGTCCTCAACATAAGTTCTTGTTATGGAAACTGGTGAGTATTTAATTTCCTCTCAGATAATAATCCCTCGAAGAGGTTTGTATGTGATTTCAGTTTCTAAAGCGCATAACTTTTAACCCTTTCAGATGCAATGTAGTTCTGCCTAGAATGTCTCTTTAAATTTCAAAACTTTTACCGACATGCCTTAGGCACTAACTCATATGCAGCCAATACAATTTTTTCCATGATTATAATCCTGAGAAAACCCCTCTGACAGTGAGGCATAAATTTCCTATCAACTGTCAACTTGTTCTGGACGTGCAGCGTCAAGTCTTCTTTTTCCCAATTCATTAGTCTCACTGTTTTCTCAAAAAAAAACCCCACAAACAATGCCTCTACATCCTTCAGCTCAAAACCTGCCACAGCATGTATAAACTTAAACATTTTCTTGCTGGACTTTAAACTATTACTTAGATCTCCCCATCAAAACTTGAATCATCATCTGAAGTGTTTTTATTTCAACTGCAAAATTTTAAAATTAAACATCACACAACACCGAACTTTCGGAGTGCTGCTCCTTCATCAGGTGATTTCATCAGACAACCTTCATCAGACATCCACCTGATGAAGGAGCAGTATTCTGAAAGCTAGTGCTTCCAAATAAACCTGTTGGGCTATAACCTGGTTTTGTGTGATATTTTTTAACTTTGTACACCCCAGTCCAACATCAGCACCTCCAAGTCATAGCAAACTTTTAAGTTTATATTCATATTCTCTTGCTCTTTCTCTCTCTCTCTCTCGCAATTCTAACAGTCCTTTCCATTCCTTTCATTTCCATTTCCCTCTCCTTGACTTTTTCTGCATTTTAGAATTTCATCTCCTGCTCTTCCATTTTTTCCTTGCTCTCAAGCCGCTTTAGCCATATCCCGATACCGACGCTGATGTGTCACTGCCAGCGTATCTGGTCTCTGTTAGGTTTCTGTTGAGCCTAACTGCAATGTTAGTATCTCAACTATTTCTGTCTTCCTAGCTCTTTCAGGAAATGCTACGTTTAGTTTGCCTTCCAATTCAATCAGTTTGGACTTTGAAAGTTCATTTACGATCCAGCCACCCATGGCAATTCTTTGCGATTTCCAGTACATTTCTTAAACCTACCACACAGCCTGGCATTTTTCTTCACCTGTATTATGTACTGATACCATACCCAAATCCTTGCCATCTCTATTTAAAAGTATCTGGCACCTGCCCCAAAACTTTGTCATACCTCATTGGAGTAGCATATTGGAAATCAAGCCTGCTAATCCTGGACTCATCACAAAAATTAAAGATATTATCAAAGTGTGCAAAGTGCCCAGTTTACCTGTCAGAAAGCATGGACCAAATTTGTATATTTATCATGAAATAGATTTTAACAATTATAAACAAATCAACATATTACTCTACAAATTAAAATGGCAATCCTCTTCGAAACATCTTCTCACCTATACACACAAAAAAGACAAACACAAAAGCATGGGTGTTTTAGGTGGAGAGAAAGAAAAATACTGGGAAAATCATTCAATAGCATCATTACTCAGAATTCAATGGAGTGTTCCTTTTGTTTTTCAAGTCTTTCAATTCTCTAATCTTTCCCTTCAAGTTCACTCACTTCTTCATAGAAGGCACAAAGCAACTTATAATTTCACAAATTATAAAGTCTCTGATACATTGGTTAAAAACAGCAGTTCACAGCAACTTCTGGGAGAACATAAACTGGCTTTCTTCAGACTGGAGAGAAAGAGACATACACACACGTCATCCACATTTTTGACAGTCCGAAAAGCTTCTGTCTGTATTGTTCACACTCACAAGCTGGTCAGCTTCTCAGGAGAAAAGTAAATAATTTTGGTCAAGCTGATGGTCTTTGTCATCCACAACTGGTCTCAACTCCACAAGCCAATCAGCAACCTATTGCTAGTTGATTCTCAATTTTCATACACTTCCTGGTGCTGGTTTGTCTACATACAGCTTCCCGACTACTTAAACAAAGCACAACTAACATTGAGTTTAAGTGACTTGCTTTTTGAAAGTGCAGCAATTTCTTCCACAGTCCTTGATCTTAAAACTGTCCATTTCACATTTCAGCTTACATCAAAAATAGAGAAAAACAAGAAAAGGTGGTCTTCACAAAAATGATTTTTGATACTCATCTTCCCTTTAAGTGCTTTATGTGTTGAACTGATTTCTAGCTTCATTATGTTGAAACTCATGCTTGCTATACTTAACTAGCATGGGGTATATTGACATAGGATATAAAGACCAAAAACCTTTCTCGAGATGGCAGGCTGTGCAGTAATATCCTCTTCTGCAAACAATAAAATGAAATTCCTCAAGACTGAATTATAAACGTTCAGTGACAGTCAAGTTGTTAAGCAATGGTCTGAACACAAGACCTAAACATCGACAGCTTCGTGACAATCCCTCATGGTTCAGACTCTTTTGGACAGCCATTCCTTTTCATTGTTGAAATGTAAAGCATTGAGATAAATAACTGGTCAGAGAGAACTTCTGAACAGTGGGATAACTTGCCTGATTCTTTTGTCCATCAATTTCTGCCTCGACACCAATGAAGAAACCCATCTCCAGTGATTTATTTCACATTTTTTTACCTGTTCCAGATAAAATTGATTGTGTTGTACAGACATTACAACTAGTCCAGTGGCTCAGGGTTACAATCAGGCAAAATATCAAAATTATTTGTTCTGATTGCTATGCCTTCTTATAACCCCTCCTGAGGCATATTGCAAGAATGTCAGGCAAGGAAATGGTCAGTCTTTGATACGATGCATTTTAATTTCAATAACCATGCCAATATTCATTATTAAGGCCCACAGGTAGACAATGACCATAAGGTACCAAATGGTAACCACGAAAGTAGGTCTCAACACTCATCAAAGGGAGGTTTTAGAGAAAAGTTAAGGAGAAAATGAGAGAGAAAACAAGCAACAGCAAGAGCTAGAAAATAGTGTGGCAAAAAGAGAGTAATTAGTTTCAGACAGCACATCAATTAGGAGGGAACTAATTGGCAAAGACTAATCAGTCATAGTTTTTATAATTTCCAATCTATTTTTTGCACTTTCAGTGCTCTTATTTAACAGCGCAACTTACTGAATAGTAAAAACTGCCCACATTTGCTACCATGTCTGATCACTGACTCCTTTCCAAGACTAAATCTACCTAATGTATGAATTATGTAACAGCTAATGTAACAGTGATTTCCTAATACAGAGTATGATTTTGCAACAAATAAAACAGGTTCCTATCTATGACATACCATATGGTATGTTCCTTAATTCATAATGTGGAGGTGCGGATGTTGGACTGGGATTGACAAAGTCAAAAGTCACACAACACCAGGTTCTAGTCCAATGGGTTTATTTGAAATCACAAGCTTTGGGATTGCTGCCCCTTCGTCAGGTGAAATGATCTGACAAACGGGCAATGCTCCTAAAACATGTGATTTCAAATAAACCTGTTGGACTAGAACCTGGTGTCACATGATTTTTGAACCTAATTCATAAATGTTACGACAAACTGATATTATGACTTATATCAAAATAATTATATAGAATTTTTTTATATAACATTCTAGAATTACCAATGTGTCAATAGGTAATGCCAGAATCAAATCCACAAATCATCTTAACTAGAATACGAGTAGCCTTGTCCTGTTGCTGTTTCCTAGGTGGGTGTTGTTGGAACCATCTGCTCTTCTGCCTCTATCTAATCCTTCTCTTTCTCTCCTCTCAACAATGGCAGAAGCTCTATTTGCCTGTCATCCCATCTGAACAAATTGTAGGATGTGCAGCTTGTTGGGTATTCAGGAGTTTTTGATTAATTTATACATATGGGAGGGGAGATGGAACCGCTTGGATGGAGTCTATGATATAGTAGATTGAACCTATAGTTTTGAGGATGGATTGAATGAATTATATTGTCTTCCATCCATTCATGTTTTCTTCTTGAACATTACAATTTATATAGTAATAAGAAATCAATTTACATTGCTTTTTCTCCCCATCACATTTTTGGAAACAATGGCAAAACACAATTTGATGACATAAAAATTTCAGGAAGTTCATCTGAAGCAGGATCCACACCCAGCAGTATATTACAATGGATCATAACAGTACAATTCCTCTCTAGCAGATGATCAAGGATCAGCTCTGTCAACTGAAGCTTTAGAATTCTCCCTGCTGCATCATCCCTGACACATAATTCTAATTGGTTTTTGAAACACAGAAGTAGTGTATTTTTTGTTTTGTTTTAATACCTACCTTTCTTTGTACCTTTGACTCCATGCATCTTTCCTAACAAGGTATATCCATTTTTCTTTCGAAAGGAATAAATAAACGTTTTGCATAGAATGAACATTTTAGATTTGCGTCTGTACATTTGCAAATGAATGGAAATTCATCTACTTTTGTTCATTAAGAGTTCAATTTTCAGTTTGCCTTGAACATCATGTATTTACAAAGGCAAATCTGATTTAGTACAAATCTTCTGATATATAACTTGCAAATATTTAACCAAATGTACAATACAAATAACAGAAAACAGAACAACAAAGAAAAAATATCAGATGAAGCCCAGGGTAAAATTTAAGGTTGGTTTTGGATTACAGCTTCTGCAAGTCAACACAAAGGTTGGCAAGTCTGTAATCTTCAGACAGGTTCCCTTTTTGAAACAGTCACTCAGCTGGTGTGAAATGTACAGCCTTGGCTACAGTGTGCAGTACTGAAATAATATGCAGAAAGACATAGTGTGTTGATGACAGATGATCACAGCCTCTGCCTTGTAAACTTGCAAGCTTCAACATCAATCATACATAGCAAAATAAATTCGATCCATCAGATTTATGTGTTTTCAGGGTTATGTAATATAGTTTTGATAATCCCAGAGGTGTCACCTGATGCAATATTTGTTAATTTAGCTATGGAGCCTGCCATTACACGATTAAAATATTATCAAATGCCCCACTGAATATGCTGGTAGATCACATTTCACAGCATATTCATACTATTTCCGATTTGGATACATGATGTATTGGATGTGTAGCAGTGAAGGCAAATCTTCAACATGTACTAATCAAAGAGTTTTGCTGACAAGTGCTGCTTTGTATAGCAGTGATAGAATCCGCTTCACTAGAATTGTAAGTCAAATCATTAATCAGGACTTTTCCAGTTGGTAATTACTTTGGATTACAAACACCCTGAAATGTGAAAGTAAGTTTATGTTATGTCTCCAGTGAAAATATACACTGAGAAGGAAATGCAGTCAGAAATTGCTCATCAAAAGTTATCCTGAAGCTGCCATGTTGCATGTTCATCAGTTTATGGGCACAAGTACAGTTCTACAGCAGATTCAATTAAATTCGGTGTGCCCCAAGAGGATCTGAAGTTACAGAAAAGATATAAATTCACTATTACCCAGCATTGGAATATTTATCAGATTTACCTTGAGCTCTGTATTGGCCAATGTGACAACAATATGCATGTAGTCTGTACAGACTTTAGTCTGTTGGGCACAGAAGTGATTCTTATGATATGAAGTAATTATTCTTGACTTGTTAATGGAGGTTACTCACAAAAATCTAGCCAGCCTTCCCCCATGTGGAACGGAGATCACTGGCAATGTCCTCTTCTGAAATTCAAACGATTTCTCCATTTTAAAACTGAACTCAAAAATCTGAAAAATACAGCTGCCTAAGAGTCACCTGATTTTGTTTGTGAATTAAAATGAAATCCCTGTTCCAGGAAAGAATAAAACAAACACTCTAGATCGATATGGATTACCACTCTTTCCAGAAACCAATCTGAAATGGCATTTATCAATTTTAACAGGTCAGTCGAAAACAACGCCATTGACTGTCTCAAACTTTCAAGGTGTTAAGCAACAACACGGGATTTTGGAATCAACAGTAACACTCACACAAAACTTTACTGGGGAAAGGACTTTGAATTTGTTCAAGGCCACATAATGAAGGAGCCAGTTTTTGCCTGTGTTTAGAATCAGATGGAAGCTCTTTGAAGACTGTTCCAACAAAGCCAGCAAATTAGGTGTTAGAATTCAAGCAGCCTAAGGAAATGAACAGCAATGCTGTGAAAGTAGGAGATCCCAAGTATGAAGAACACTTACCCATCTATTCCAACATGAAGTGTAGCTGAGAACCAACACAATAGAAATTCGGTGACGTGAAACCCTACATCCTTCATTTTACAAGATATTCCCTTCAACTTCAAACCATCAAATTCCTTCAAGAAACCAGACCTGCCGTGGAGAAAATGACATTCACAAACCAGAGACTAAGTTCACTTTCACTTGTATCAGAACTTGGCAGGTGTGATGCAGCATGTGAGAGCTGTCGAATTAATTTAAGCTAAATATGTGGTAGAATCACCATGAAAGCTTACAGCGTTCTGGTGGCACAGTTGTAGTTACCTACCTAGGAGCCAGAAGATCCAGTTCAAGTCCCTTCTGCCCCAGAGGTGTATAATAGCATCTCTGATATGGCAGATTAGAAAATGATAAGTATGTGAGATGAAACAACTCTATATTTTTACACTCACGAAAGCTTGCTCTTGGAATTATTAATTGGGTTACAAACAAAGATGGCGAGAAAATACACACCGCTTACATACAGAACATATGGACCATGGGCAATAAAGGGAACAAATAGGGTTGAATTTTACCAAAAATCCACTAAGTATCAATTTCATTCAGTTTCTTGGTGTACTCAGTAATGGCTGAAACATTTACCATTGCCAATAAATCCCATGGTTCCTGGCCATTTGTATGTCACAGCTTTGCACCTGATCAAGCACCACCAGCCAACAGTGACCTGTCACGGTTACAGGGTTGGAAGAGTTGCCCCAGAGATGGCCTGCAAAGGCAAGCTAGCTCCCTTCTTTGCGACAGGAACCAGGAAGTCCTAATGGATAGGTTGATGTAGTGTAAGGTTGCCTTCTTTCCTCAGGACCAGGGGAAACCTGGCATCAGACTCTGCTAGCGGCTGAAGTCGCCATTTAGTTGTCCACATTCCAGAGGAATGTTCATCAATGCCATGAGTGAAAGTGCCAGCACCTTCTCTCTACTACCTCACACTCTGCCCATCTCTGCTACTGCATCACCTCACACCAAGGCTTATGCTCTACCTCTCACATTTTTACATGCAATATTTTCTCTCATTCTCTCTCATCCACAAACCCATCCACATGACTAACCTTGCATTGCCCTCTGCCCTTCTGACTCAGGACACCTCACCAATTTCCCCTCATTTGCACCAACACTAATAGCTGTGCCAGCCACTGTCATTTCAGTCAGTCCCTGCACTTTGTCTCATACCAAGAGAATATGGCATACTATGGTACACAGAGAATCAAGACAGGTGGTGGAGTGCTCAACATCGATCTCCTTCCATTCTCCAAGGAGAGGATGCTTGCCTTAGTCTGAGAAGATAGAGGCTACTCATCATGTGATGCTGAGATCTCCATGTCCCTGCAACTGAAAAGTCTCATTACCTAGTGCTATGCCGCTGTCTCATTACTGATATTGGGAATGTATTCATAACATATCTGAACTTTTATCCCTACTTCCCAAAACTCGGTCTCTCTTTTATTGTCTGCAGGCTCCATTGCACCTGCACAGCCTCTGATCTGGAGAGGGTTGCCACTCAAAATGTCATTGCTTCATCCAACTTCTCAGAGATCCTTTAGAGGAAGCCCTACCAAAGTTGCCCCTTTCATCGTTCACCAGCTCCCTCAGTGGATGCATTGGCTAAGTTAGCGATTCAGCAGCATATTCTGTTGAGCTCATCACCAACACGTCTCTGCAGCTAGTCAAAGAAGCATCTCCATCACTGTCACTCAGTGGATTGCCAGAGTCCAGGCACCAGCTTAGACCCAGGCAAGAGTGAACCCCATGGTGTTCTCAACATCATTCAGGTGCAGGCAGATTAATCAGAGGCGTTAGGAAATTTTGCTCTAACAGTGCTAGTTGCACCATACTGCCTCTGGCAAGCGAGCACTTGGCTACCTTCATGGACTGGTTGTTTTGGAGAGCCATGTTCAATAGTTTCAGAGTCTGGTGGATAGACACAGAGTTGTAGTCCTTGCTGTAGCCATTGGTGCTCAGCATCAACAGCAAGGTGACACAGGGACATAGGAGATGACCTTATTCCTGGTACCTATTCATCACAATGAGACAAAGTGGTGCCAGTAGGCACCCAGCCAGAGGAGGAACCACATACAATGTTCTCTCAGGGCACATCAGAGATGCCTACACCCTCATCCTCCCCCTCCACCCTGCCTTCAACCATCAACCCTGTGGTTGGTCAAGCTGAGGTAGAGATACCTGTAACCTGTACAGGATACACACAGTATGTCCAAGGCCTACACCCACAGGTTCCACTGGAGGTTTCCCACTTAATGTCCAAGGCCAACAGGGTCCACCATATGGCCATATATTGTTGAAATCTTGTCTGAGCAATACCTATCCTTTCCATAGTGTCCACACTAGTTTGAAACTTTATAGGATTGGACAGGGGGCTATCACATGTTATGGAGGCTTCCATCCATTTGTGACCCTAACTCTTATTAAACAGAATGAACCATGAAGAAAGATCAAAAATGTTAAGCTGCCTTTGCATCTGGATGCACAAGGATTCTGAACCTCAGCAGCACCAAACCATTTTCAGTCAGTGATGATGGTACATTGATTCAGGTGTGTGTCCAATGACAGGCTCTGAGGAAGGGGGTGGTCACTGCCCAAGAAATGCTGGGACTGGTTGTACACAGGTACCTGTTCTGACTTTCATGTCGGAAATTGCTATGGTCTTGTCTCTCCCCAGCACATCGGAGAAACCGCATGTTAATGAGGTGAAGTTAGGTACTAATGGCATGCTAATTCATGTAAATAGACCTCTCATTGCTCACTAACGAGATTCTCATCTCACCACTCATGACTTGGTTGCAGAATCAGACTTTTCTTGAAATAAATACGGAGATTTGAGAATCTCATCTCTTCCGATCTCTCTGTTTATCCCAATGGATACACCAATGCTGTCTACATTGTACAGGGGCTGGTAAAGTTCCACCCACAAATTCAGTCTGTGACAAAGGTTAGAGACCAGATATTTCCAGCCACAAATCCACATTGCTACTGAATAATTTGAGTACTCAACAATAGTTATGTAAGATGCTTGTGGTTATTAAATAGTCAAGGAGGCTGCAAATCCAGCTCCAAATGGAGCTCTAGGCATGCTTTACTCAACTATCAGCATCTATTTACAGTCAGAGTCAGTGTGTTTTTGACTAAGTTCAGGAATTATAATTGTTAATGGTCTTAGCCATGGTTTGTGTTACCAATGTGATTTGCTAAGCATTAGAGGACTATTAAAATCTACTAGGGGACAGTTTTATGAAGAAACAAGGATTCAAATTTAAGAAACAAGGAGCAGGGCTATATTAGTCAATCCCTTGAGCCTGCTCTTCCATTCACTACACTCCAGGCTGAGTTAACGACTCCGTGTTACTTCATCCATATGTTTTACCTCTTGCTTATCAAGGATTGATCTATCTCTTCAAAAAATTCAAAGACTCTGGACTGAATCTTATCCTATTTTGGTAACATATCATTTTCATCAAGTTTCAACATTTACTGAATAATCCTGAGTGTGTGACGAATTATGCTCACAACCATTTCACAATTGTCTGTCAGACTCACAATGTGGCAAATATTTGCATACTGGTAGCTCCACATATTAATACACAGAGTCCTGTTTTTTTTGCCAACAGAAAATAAATGTATACACACTGAGCCTGTTTGACTTTAACAAAATAGTTGACAATCACTTACTTGTTCACTTCGCTTTGACCAATCAAGTTAACTTGGTTCAGCATTTAAACAAAGCTTGGAAATTGGCTGTCAGTCATTCATAATTGATGCATTCTTCATGCAATTTCTCTCCCAATCAGATTCCACATGCTAACTCATCAGCACAATCCTCTCATGTAAAGTACATGTTAGCTTTCCCTTATAATTGATATTCTTGTGAATTATCCTGATGAGTGCAAGATAAAAACATCTATAAGATATGTAATTTTTCCTTCTTTGAATAAGAAGACCAGTACACTATGCAATACTGCAGATGTTATCTCACCAGGGCCTGGTACTACATAAGTATTGTCTCCTTATTTCTGCATTTGATTTTCATCAAAATTAACAACATTCTATTACCTTTCCCAAAGACGTGGGTAGCTACATAATAAAATCTCCTGATTCATGCACTAAGACATCCAGATCTCTGTATATAAGAGCTCTGAAATTCCTTACTATTTGGATCATTTTTAAAAATTGTTTCTTCCAAAATGAACAATTTTATATTTTTCTACATTAAACTATATTTGCCACATTTATGCCTATTCACTCATCCTACCTATATTTTTATGTTCTCTTCACAATGTACTTTCTGACCTATTTTTAATGTTGTCATTAAATTCAGCAACTGTACAATCCATTCCTTCATCCAAGTAATTTATATGAGTTGCAAACATTTGGAGTGCCAGCACCAATCCCTTTGGCACATCATTCATTACCTCTTGCCAACCTGGAAATGACCCCTTAGTCCTATTAGGTAACCAGTCGTTTGTCCATGCCAACATGTTACCCTATACACCAGGAGCTTTCTGTTTCTGCAATAAAATTTGATGGGGCCTCTAAAAATCTAATTACACTATATCCAGTATTTCCACATCACATAACTTCTCCAAAGAAGACCAACAAATTGATTAAACATGTTTCAGCTATTGCAAAATCATGCTGATTCCTTTGAAGTTTCCTTCATGCCCTGCTGTATAGCATTTTTAATAATAACTTCTATCCCTGTGATAAATGTTAAACTATCTGGCTTGTAGCTGCCTGCTTTCTGTCTTCCTCCATTTTTGAATAAAGGAGTTACATTCTCTATTTTGCAATCTGATTAGATTTTTCCCAAATCCAGGGGAATTTGGAAAATCAAAACCAAAGTATAGACTATTGAGAAACACCCACAATTTACTCAGTACCACTTCTTTGGGGATTGTAATGTTCTTGAGGTTTTCCTTCCTTTATTTTCCTGATTTTTGGCATTTTTAGGGGGTTATTTGTATCCTCTACCATGAAGACTGATACAAAATAATTGTTTGATTCATCTGAGGTTTTTTTGACATTATTGATTCTGTTGATTCATCTTCTATAGGACCAAAACACACTTTATGAGGTTTTCATTTAAATATCTATAGAAACTCTTACAATCATTTTTTAACATTTCTAGATGGTTTTCTCAGGTATTCTAACTTTTCTTTATTCACCATTTAGTCACGATTTGCTGTCTTTGATATTCTGTCCAATCTTTTAATCTGCTTCCCATCTTTGCTTTCTCTTTAACTATTTTAGTTAACCATGGAAAGTGGATCCTTCCCTTGGAGTTTTTCTTACTGGTTGGAATGTGTTTATTCTACATATTCTGTAATATCTTTTTAATATCCCGAATGACTTACTCCTTACCATAATTTCCCAAATTCACTTTAGCTAGATCACACCTTTATAAATGCTCCTATTTCAGTTAAAAAGACTAGACTGGAACCCATTTTTCTCCCCATCAAAATAGATGCTGAGATTCATATAACATTGCTGACCAGGGATATGTTCACAATGAAGTATGTCTGCATAATCGAGTTTTGATTGTCTATTTCATCTTCTGTACAATTGAAATATGGAGGGCCTGGAGTTTCAAAGTTGGTAAAGCCCTTGTAAAAAAAAAGTGATGTCTACTTAATTTCTGATTTACACCAATGATGTAAGT
Organism: Chiloscyllium plagiosum; assembly: GCF_004010195.1. Taxonomy (NCBI): domain Eukaryota; kingdom Metazoa; phylum Chordata; class Chondrichthyes; order Orectolobiformes; family Hemiscylliidae; genus Chiloscyllium; species Chiloscyllium plagiosum. The sequence goes on from NC_057734.1 coordinate 35,265,896, forward strand.
TATCAGGCATCAGAACAATTTGTAACCTTTCAGGTAGTTGTGACTAACTCTATACTTTGTTTCTCCAATTACATTCTTTAACATTATTAGCAAGCTCTAGACCACATGCAGTCTTGAACTCCAAGATGTTTTTGGTCCCATTCAGGATTCCCAGCAAAGGGCAATAGTAAAGCGTAGCTGGTGGCTATTATGTTAGAACTGTTTCAGCCAAGCCTCTGAATTTCAAGATAGTTTTCATAGTGAAGTCTGGATTAGAGGATTGTAAAACTGTATGCTGATAAGGTAGACTGGACAGCAAATGAGGGAGCCACTGACTTTCCTGCCCCTATAGCCAAAGTCATAAACAAGCAGCAACTGGAGTATCCCAGTCTGTCATCGGAACGCTGGTCCTGTTTAGGTGATTGTCAAGGGGGTAAATGCTGTTAAACAAAGACAGAGGGTTTCACTGAGATTACAAAAATCTTTTCAAAACAACAAGGGGTGCTGCAAGGCAAATTAAGATGCCAAAACTGTGAAATCATAAGCGAACATTAAGAAACTGTATTAATCTGCAAATGTGCACAATTTTAAGACAGAGAATAGCTCAATAGCTCAGTGCAGCATTTCTATACCGTTAAAAAAAAGACCTGTCCAACCAAACTCCTGCTTTCCTGTTGATGGTCTCCATCCCTGCAGCTTACAACACTTCAATTGCAAATCCATGTACTTTTGAAATATGATGATGGATTCTGCACTCTTCAGGCATTTATTTTGTGAGTTACTTCGTCCAGCATGGTCCACGTGAAACGATTTCTTCCTAAGTCCCACTAACCCTTAAATCTTTGAATTGATGCTCCCTGGTAATCGCCCTTGCTATGAAGAGGTATAGCTCTTCCCTATCCACTCTAACTATGTCCCTCAAAGTTTTGTAAATTGCAATAAAATCTACCCTCTACCTCCTATGTTCCAGCAAAAAGATTGACACAACAATAATCCCAACTTATTATTCAATACGGTACAGTCGTTCATCATTGCCAAAAGTTGTTCTGGGCTAGAATCAATGGCCAGTTCATTGGCAAACCCAAGGCTGGTCAAGGAATATTCTCAAGTTCCAGATACAGAAAAAAATCAACTTGGCATCAAGGTCAGGTTGAAAACTTGTGAATCATGTTGTACAAATAGGAAGCCTTCACATACCATGAATTGAAGAGATAACAGTATATCCCCATATACAGTCTGGAAAAGTCAGAAGGCAAGTGTTTATTGATGATGCTTGCACTTAAAGTCTTCTAATATCCTATGCACAAGTCAATTGCAAGTGCTCAATATTCTTTTCCTGAATCAAACTAAAGGAAACTATGATGGTATGAGGTGCAAGCTAGCTGTTGTAGAAAATCTTGGGAGTCAGACCTTGAGCATTAACACCAGTTATGCAACAAAATGGCTGCCAGCTGAAAGTGCCAAATTTCTTCCACACTATCTGTGATAATTTGGGAAGTGTAATCATGGATAAATGTGTCAAACATTTAAAGAGCACATAGATGATCTGCAACAATTGTTCATTCCTGTTTGGCACAAATTAAAATGGAAAAAGTGACCTGACCATGGCTGACAAGGGAAGTTGGGAATAGTGTTAGATCCAAGGGAGGGGCATACAATTTGGCCCAAAAAAGCAAATGATCTGAATATTTGGAGCAGTTTAGATTTCAGCAAAGGAGGGCAAAGCGATTGGCTAAGATAGAGTATGAGAGTAAGCTTGCAGGGAACACGCAGGAAATTAATAGTAAAATCTTCTAAAGGAATGTGTAGAGAAAAAGACTAGCAAAGATAAATCTGCATCCCTTACAATCAGAAAGAAGAGAAGTTACAAGAGGGAACAAAGAGATGTTAGACCAATTAAATACACATATTGGATCAGTCTTCACAAAGGAGGGTTCAAATTATGCTCCAAAAATATTTGGGCACATGGGGCTTTGTGAGATAGTGGAACTGAAGAAAACCAGTCTTAGTAGAAAAATGGTGTCGGTCAAATTGGTGGGATTAAAGGTAAAACCTGAGGGCCCAATAGTCTAACCAGAGTACGTAAGAATGTGACGTTAGAAACAATGGATGCATTGGTAGTCAACTTTCAAGATTTTATAGCCTCTGGAACAGTTGTTGTGGATTAGAAGGTAGCAAATGTAAACTCACTATTTAAAAAGGAGGTAGAGAATGTTGTGGACTATGCCAGCATTCCTAAGCAGGCAGACCCAGACCATAACTTTGCAATTTGTTTCAGTAAGTGTACAGCGAACATTACCCGGAGTAATTTAGCGAGGTTGACTACTAGATTTTAAAAAAGACAAACATTTATTCACAAAATTACACAACGAAACACAAAGAACAGGATAAAGAACCCCTACATAACTCAGCCTATCTAACTAGACTTAAGTATGCTGTTCCGAATGTACACAACAGTCCCAGTAAGCAAACTCCCTTTAAAAACCAGTATAAACAGAACACGTGCTTATAGGTTGAAGTTGAGAAGCAGAAAGAGAGAGAGAGAGAGTTTCCACACAGTTCCCAGTTAGCCTGACTTCAGTAGTGGGAAAAATACTGGAGTCCATTACAAAGATTAAGTAGCAAAGCACTCAAAAAAACAGTGATAGGATCTATGACTCTAATTAAATTTGACAGATATCTCATGGATTTATGAAGGGAAATCATGTTTGACAAATTTAATGAAATTTTAAGAGGATGCAACTAGTAGATTTGATAAGGGAGAGTCATTTGATGTGGCTTACTTGGATTTTCCAAAAGTTTTTGATATGGTCCCAGATAAGAGATTAACGTAAAATGTACATGGAATTGGAAGTCATGGAGAGAGAACTGGGTGGCCAACAGAAAACAAAAAGAAGAATTGGGTCTTTTTCCAATTGGCAGCCAGTGTCTCATGGAGTACCGCAAGGACCACTGCTTGTACTCCAAGCTATTCACAATATAAATCTGAATGACTTAGATGAAGGAACTAAACATAATTTTTCCAAGTTTGCAGATGACACAAAGCTGGATTTGAGGCCAAGCTGTGAAGAGGATCTAGAGATGCTTCAGTGTGATTTGGGCATGTTGAGTGGGCAAATGAATGGAAAAAGAAGTATAATATTGATAAATATGAGAATAAGGAACATTGAAAGGCAATATAAAATAAGGAGTACATATCTAAAGGGAATGCAGGAGGACAGGGACTTGGATGCATACATACACAGATCATTGAAGAAAGCAGAATTGATGGTGAGAGCAGTAAATAAAGCATACCATTTATTGATAGAAGTGTAGAGAACAAGAGCAAGGAGGTGATGTTGAACTCACATATGATATTGTTAGACTTCATTTGGTGTATTCTGTACAACCTTGGGCACAACATTATAGCAAAGATGTGAAAGCATTGGAGAGAGTGCAGAAGCAATTGACAAGAATGGTTTCAGGAATGAGAATCTTCAGTTTTGAGGATAGTTTAAAGACACTGGAAATGTTGTCCTTGGAGGAAAAAAACGCTGAGAGGCAATTTGATGGCAGTTTCAAAATACTGAGCGGGCTGGACAGAGTAGACTGAGAGAAGCTGTTCCCTCTCATAAAAACAAAAGGACGAGGGGCCTTAAATTTAAAGCAAGGATGATGTGAGGAAAAAAAACATATTCACACAGTGAATAGTTAGGAGACAAAATGCGCTGTCTGGAAATGTGGTTCAGGCAGGTACAACTGAGCCATTCCTGAAGGCATTGGATGATGATTTGAACAGAAATAGTGTGCAGGAATAGGGGGGGAAAAGCAGGATATTGCGACTGGTACAGGCAGAATGGACCAACAGCAATTTGGTGATTCCGTAATTCCAGCAAGAAGTGGAGGGTGATGCATTGAATGTGGATGAAGGCGAGGTTACAGTCACTCGACCTGGTTTGGGGAGGGAGTGAGTCTGGATTAAGCAACTGGTGACGCATAAAGTGAGTGGGCAGCATTGGACCAGAGTACTTAGAAAAAAATATAATGATTGGCACATTGCAAGTTGCCCTGAATAGTCTTTCCACCAAAGCTAAAAGTCATTGTTTGTCTTGGAATCTTGGACTTCAGATGCAATTCTGGCAGATAGTTCTGCAAACACGGACACATATATCCTGTATCTACTGCAGTTGATACAGCATAGTAAGGAGACATGAAGACTCCAAATATTTATCTGATGGAATGAATATTTAACAGCGTATGCTTTGGGAGTACAATGTAGAGAAAATGGACTTAACTTTTTTGTGGAGAGTTACACTGCTAAGTGCAACAGTCATGTGGAGTACTTGATTCTGCTGTTGATTTTGTAAAGCCTGAAACCTGTACTGGCCAATTGGCAAACCAGTGTCTAAAACACTCAAAAGAAGGGACAAGTGGAATTTTTTGGGATCAACTTAGATCACTCTAAGCCAAGAGGTTGGAAAGATTTCAGCCCAAGTACCAGTAAAATGATCCAACTTCACATAATTCTTTTTATCCCAGCAATATCTTCCCAAACACCAAACCCAAGAGAAGATTTACATTATCACCACACTAATGCTCTCACTCAAGTTGGAACACCTGCAACTGGTTTCTACTTGGCAGATTCCTGAACATTTACTGTATGCCTTTCCAGAATCTCTCCATGAGATACCTACAACAAACTGCAAGCTAAACACACTATTGCTTTAACTTCTGAGAACACTCGAGATCTGTAAACTCTATTTTCAGTGGTATTGCAGAAGTCCTTACTAGAGAGGTCTCCTGTTTTCAGTCTCTGACACAACCACATACTGACTGACCGTCTTCTGGATTTGTTTGTCTCTCTGTATGTCTTGGACTCCTGTCACGAGGTAATAGCACACATTTTCCCTGACCTCTCTTTTTAAAAAAATACGTTAAGCCATCTCTTCATCTCTTCAATGCGAGGGTTGAAGAGTCTCATGAAAACTTCAAGTATGCTAAGAGGCCTGCAGACCTTCCATTGCAAAAGCCTACGAGAACAACTCTAAAATTAAAGTAAAACCATGACTACTCTTTCATTACACAAAATAATACATTGTGTAACTTATACGTTGGGATTTATACGTTGTTCCTATCAGCAGGAAGGAGCTTGCTTCTGGACTATTAAGCTGGACAATTTTCAATAGTTAATTTGCTGAAGGACTCTTGCACACTCATAAGGGTCAGTAAACCCTTTCTCTTGGCAACAATTAGAAACGTTGAGTGTGTTCTCATGGAGAAGAAGTGGGCATTCTACATCTGGGAAACAGAAGCAGTGCATGTGGGCTTCTCAGTAACATGGTTTTAAGACTGTTAATTGTGTGCCAGGCAGGCAACTATATTGTTATAAGTACAAAAAGAACATGATCTTCAGGGAAATAATATAAAAGGAAGGTTAAGTAAGAACAGTTTTAATATTGCAACATTCTGTGAAAATATATTGAACCATGACTTATACCTCGCAGCTTTGAAACCTGCATAACACAAATAAAGTCTAAATTTAAAACATGTTATAACAGGGTGAATCTGTTTTTAATTTTCATTCTTCGAGACTGGTGCCCAAAAGCTGTATCAATCTCCCCTTAACAGAGTGGAATACTCATAACAAAACCATTTCTACAGAATCTAAATTCTAAATTCCCAAATTGAAATTAGCTACTTCGAATCCAGTACTAATGCAGACCACATTTGACAGACACAGTAATCAATGACAATGTTCTTGGCTCTTAAGCAACATTTAATTCTTGGAAAAGTACCGTTGGCAAAATGAACTCTACTACTGAGACTACATAACAACCTAGACAAATACAATATGGAAAAGGGTTCAACATATTGTACTCATCTGTATTATTGGTATAAAATGATAAAAACACAGTTCTAATCAAGATTCTACGGCAGTCGAAAAACTCTGAAAATTGACTATCAGCAAAAGCTATGCTCTTGTCCAGAAGAATCTCATATTTTCTGAATAAGACATAATGGGTAATGTTTCAAGATTTGTGCTTGGCAGAAAACAATTAACTATAAGTTTGAAATACAGCTCTAACACAATTGGTTACTTCTGTTATCCAGGTTTCATATGAATAGATTCCATGTATGAAATAGATCCTCACAAATTTATCCCTCTATAACCCACATGGAAGATTCAACATATGGTTGTTATTTCCTTGAATGGTCCCCATAGTTGACAGAACATTGGGTATCTGCACCCTGTATCAGGTGGATCATTTTCTCTGCAATAAGATTATGGTATACCTAACTTCTACAATTCAAGCAAATATTTGTGGAGGGGAAAGGGGATCTAATATATTCAATTTCAAATCACCGTAATTCCCATATCTCAGAACGGCAGCTCCGAGGAGAGTAGGAATCCTGGTATGTTTATTCAGAGTGTGATTTTGTTAGTCAAAATATACCTTTCATTTCCTCACAAATAATCTAACCTTTCTTCTTTGCTAAAATTAACGTTTCAGTATATCAATTAGAGTTAAAAGTGCAGGTCCTGTGTATTATTTAAGTGGATTTAGCTAATAATTGAATCACTATTATATTTCATTTCTGCCTCATAAGAAGGGTTTAATTGCTGATTTGATTAAAACATTTGAATTTGCAAGGTAGTGCAAGTTTTCTTTTGTAGTGCAATGGAAAGCTTCATATTTAATATTTATTGGAGGACTTACATTTTGAAGAGTGAGGAAAAATGAATTTATTTCAAGTTTTGCAGAAATACAAACATTGATGACTTTAAAAGAGGTAATTGAAAGGTTATTGTGGACATTGGCATTTTTAAAAATAAGGTTTCCTTTAAATCACAACTGCTTACTTTGCTGTAAATCCCTACTGGGCTGTTTGGACAGTGACTGGATAAGAAGTGCTTTGGTACCTGGATGAATTAGAGAACAAGACGACTATGAGGAAGGGCTACCGAGATAATCTATCCTATTTCTGAAAGAAACCCATTTTTGGAATTCAGGTGAAACCTAGCTGTCCTTCTGGGAAAGTGAATGAAATAATTTTTCACTCTTAGATTTCCTGAGCAAACATTGTCTGCCAAGTCTCCAGAGACAATGGCACATGATTAGTGACTAGGCCATATGTGTCAGAATATCAGAGCAACATGCCTTGGAACATTCTACACCTTATCCTATTGGACTTCAGGTATGGCCATAATAGCCATAAAGCATTTCCTTCTCTTTTTGTTTAAAATGAACTTCTGCAGAGAGAAAATGTTTTATTAATCTCCTTTCCTGAAGTGTGCTTCAGTGTGTGTTTTCGGTTATTTGGATAAACATTTATTAACTGTAGATGTTAATTATTACTGCTTCATTGAATAAGTATTGTTTCGAGAATAACTTAATAGTTTTGTATTTATTAAAAAAGCCAATTCATAGATCTTTTTATTTAAACCTGATATAGGTAAGATATTTAATTGGCCATTTCAGTAATTGGGAAATACACTTCTATCTTGTATTGAAACAATGGAGTAATGGGAGTAGAGTAATAATGCATTCCTTCAGCCTTGGTCATAGCAATAGTCTTTAATATGTGGAGATAATATGAGTTCTGGAGACAAAAAAAAAATCCATGTTAGTGAAGGCAATTAGTCTTTATGTGTAGTGTGTTCAGTCAAAAAGAGCATGCATGTAGGTGATGAAACATAACCATCGAAGCTTCTCTTGAAGGTGATGAAAACAGTTGCAACTTAGTTTTTCTTGTAGCCCTGAAGCGAATCCAACTAGTAGCAGGTACAATGAGTCCCTAAGTACAGGTAGTGGCAGAAGATAATATGCTATATTTGCTGTGCATTGATTCTCTTGAGAAATAGAAGTTGAAGGGACTGATGGCAAAGAACCCAACAGGGAGTTATTAGAATGGTGACTGCCAGAGATCTGTGCAAAGTCAGCATAAGTGAAATGATTATATATAACTTACAAGTTGACCTCAGCCACTAAACAGTACTGGAAGTGAACTCATTGGAGGATTTTTTTTCCAATGCACTAAGAGTTTGAAGAAATCTTTGTTTTCTGCTCCCTTTTTTAAAAATGGTCAAATTATTCCATAAATCAAAACACAAAAGCTGCTGATACCAGATATCTGAACTAAAAATATGAAAATTCTGATATGCTTAGGTCAGATAGCATCTGTACTGTATAAAGGATTACTTATGAAAATTCATCATCTGAAATTTCAGATCTCTTTCTTGATCACAATTGCTTCCTGACCTGCATACTTCCACTAATTTCCATTCCTTTTCGAATTATTCTGTTCTGAGCATAAACCTTTTCATAATCCATTGTTGTTTATAACCTGTATTTCAGCTTCTTGCTTATTTTGATTATGCTTGGTGTTGTTTAGAGTTACGGGCCTTAACCATTCTTCAATGATTTTAACTTTTAAAAAAATCCCTCATGGCATACAACTGCATTCCTTCACTATATAACCAGGTGACTGTTAGAACTGGGATTCACAGAGGTTTTGGAATAAGGCCAGTTGAGAGTAACCATCATCATTGTACCCATGAGAATACTGCATTCTAAGGAGCTAATTTTGTGAATAGTTGCACACGTGGATTCTATGCACTTACCAACATTGATGAACAGAACCTCTGCATCCGAGATATCCAGAATAGGTCATAGAGTTGGTGTATAGAATTCTAGAATACTTTCCAAGCCATTTGTGCAATAGTAAATCACATGGCATTGAATTGCCTTGTCTACACTGACAGTGTGAGCAATTATTAGACATTTTTCTAGCTATTTTCATTCAATTCTGCCAGCTCTATGACTTATAAACCTGGGCAAACTGCCATCACAAGATTCATCCCCATTTCTTTCAGACAGGAGCCCAATCAGCTTAAAATGTATTGGGTAGCTGGACATTGAAAAGAGCCATTGGTTAGATTTTCCCAGTGATGGGTAGGTGGGGAATCAACTGGGCAAACAGCTCCTGTCTTGCCCGTTAAGATCTTCTCAGCAATTGAGGCCATTATATAGCAGTCAGCAAACAGGCACTGTCATTTCATATAGTAACACCACTGAATTGCTGCAAATATTGGATCACTCAAGTGCCAGATGAAACATTGGTAGCAGTATTGATTAAAATTTTTATGGATTTTTACTGCTTTTTAATCATTGATTGATAAAGGTGTAAACAATCCAGGTGGTAGGAGTCTATATTAAATATATAATAACATTATAATTATTGACAATATTTAAGTAGAATTATTGGACCGCTTGTACCAGTCAGCACTTAACAACATATTAAATAAAGGAATGCTCAATAAATCTGAGACATCATCAATAACTTAACATTGGTAAAAGGTTATAGAGCCTACATGATTTTACAGACAGATTATCAGATACCTTAAAATTGTCAAACACTTTTAACAAGAACTGTTACATGCAAGTAATACTGACTACCAGTTGAGGTTATTCCTCCCCACGCATGATATTTGTGATATTGAATTGGTTTTAAATGGGCTAACTGAGGTCATAATGTGAAGGATTAGAATTATCCACCTGCTCCTAATTTTGTAATCCATATCTTCAGCAATGATAGTTGGACAAAATGAAATCAGTTAAATTCTGAGATTTTAATGTCATATTTTTCTTGAATTCATCAGCAAATGCACACACAATTTTCAATAAGGCTTACAAGTCATCATTAAGACAATTGCCATGTAGTCAATTTGTATCCCCATTATAATGGTGTTAGTCTGTGTTATTGAAAGTGCCTTAATAATGCGTTATAATGTTTGAATGTTATAAATGAGAATTGCCTATCATCTGATCAACTATCTTGCTTGTTGCCTGTGTAGTTTTCTTAAATCTAGGAAAGGATTTGATTAAAAGTGTTTGATCAGTAACTTGCAGAGGGATTGTTCATATCATACTAATTCATTATTAATGCACCTAGCAATGACACAACCCTACTGTCACATCATTATCATGAGGATAGGAATAATTTACTGGTTGGTAATTATCTTAATGATGGCTTGTAAGCCTGGAAGAAAATTGTGCGTGCATGTATTCATGAATTCGACATAATTACAGTAAAATCTCAGAATTTGACTAGTTGCATTTCACCTTATATCCGTTGGATAGTTTTACTAATCAACGTTCAACCAGAATATTTTTCCAAATAAATATGATTTCCATGACAATGGGTCTGAAAGGGTTAATGCTGAGGTGTGTCATAAGCACCGCCCATTATTATAATACCATTTGGCTTGTGAGGTGCATCTTGAAGGAGTGTGACCTGACATCTGATCCTCCTCAAAGTCCTTGAAACTAGGTCCATCACATCAATGTGACCTGTAACTAGTTGCTAAGATGCAAAAAACAACTTCTTGTTAAATACAAGTACCTCCTCTGGTTATACCAGTAAGTTGTGATCCTCTACCACGTTAGACCTGGCAAGCTCTGCAGATCCCTGAATTTCAGGAGAACAGTTTTGGAACCTTTCATCGTGAACAACACTTCATGGTACAGTGAACTCACCTGCCAATACAGCCGTAACTACAACTCAGACAAAAGCTTTCCAATTAAAAGAACCCACGTTTTATAGCTGGCTGCTTTTTTTCCACAGGAAAACTGCAAGTTGCAAAGATTTAATTGCAAAAGGAGAGATTTTGTGTTTTTACAGACAAAAAGCTTTTATTTTGCGGAGAAGGCTACCAAAATTATGCAATACAGCAAACAAAATTGACACAACACTGTGCATAACATTTTCTGTGAATGTCAGACTGAAGTACAACAAGAATAATTCTATTGTTGAAACCATTTCCAGCTTTCACAAAATCTATACATTTCCAAATTGTTATTGGTCAATAGTTTAAATACACCTCCTTTCAGTTTCTATATTGGAGGCAAAATCTCCAATACTATTTATTTCATCACCCTCAGAAAGCTAAATGTAGGAAATGTAATTCTTTTGGATCTCAGGTGAATAACCTTCTTCTCACTGTGTTCCAGACTGAGAATTGGCAGAACACAATGAGACAAGTTGTCTCAACAGCTAAAGTGCATTGAAGGAGAAAGCATCAAAATGGGTACTTTTACCTTTCAATTTATGATTTCAATTTATGACACCATCACAGCATGTAGGCATTGAGGATTTCTTAGCTAAACTATCACAAGGCTCTTCAAAGCTTTTTTCAAAATTTAAGCTGAGTTGACATTAAGGAATTTGTCAATTATGTGAGATGGAGTGATTCAGAATTACAAATAGCTTGGATTGAAGACCTAATTAGTAAACTGCTTGAGCACAACTTTTAACACAGGTGTGCCTTCACACACAGTATGCTGGGGATAGATTAAATTCATTCGGCTTTGATTGCAATCTAAATCGACAGCATAAAGCTGATACCTGAAACAACTGGAGCATAATAGCAACTTACCATTGAATCACAGGATTGTCATAATTATAGAGATTTTTGTTTCTCCCTAGTGATTAACAATGATCAATGTCCAATTAATGTATTTGGTTAGAAGCCTTTCTGCTCTGATGTGAGGTGGCATGATCTAACCTTGTGGGACTGTGACTCATCTGCATAATGCTCAAAACACAGCACAGAATACCACTGAGGCAACCCTGTGGGATTTCTGTTTGCATACTGGTAAATTATGGAAAAGAGAACAAGCAGTGATACTTTTTGTTTTCTACAAAAAAAAGGACACTCAGTACAAGTAATTCACTTGGAAATGGAAGTGATTCATTCGTTCTATTTAGCTTGCAAAAAAAAATCAGACTATAATCCATTAAAAGATTTCTAGAGGCTAAAAAGTGAACCAATTTATTAGATGAAGTGATGGAAACAAAATGTGAAGAGTAACTGAAATGCTGGCAGAAAGGCAAAAGTTAAGGGAGCGTGAATCAATTAGGTATGACATTTTAAATATGGGCTAACACACCGAATATAATTCTCAGATGTTCAAAGTTCATGTAAAGACCATTGAAAAAGCATGAATTTCTGTTTTTAATCTATTACAGATAAGAAATATTCAGGTCTAGGGGGTCGGGGGCGGTGCAGATGTTTGCAGAGTAGTGGAGATTCCCAGGGCATTTAGAAACAGAGGACAGGACCAGGTTCTGGAAGTCCTGCCCTAGTGTCTGATCCATCCCAGTTACCGAGATCCATCCCAGTTTCACTGATAGGGGAAAAGGGGCAGAATGTGTCTTCCACATATGAGAAATGCAAACTCAGTCAGACAATCTGACCTCAGTGCTGAGTTCAAACAAATCAAATTTTCATTGAAGCAAAGATTGTGTCGTGTTAAGATTAAGATCATCTAGAGAAGTCAAAAATGCTCTCGGAGGACATACAATATATACAGAGCTGTCAAGTTATTTAAATGGCCAGATCTTTAAAAAAAAGAAACAAAAAACTGCTTGCACGAGTCCATGAGAATGGAAAAATCCGTTCTAGCAGTTTCAAAGGTTGTTTATTGATATCACCATAAAGACCATCATTATAACTTTATTAATACTTGGTTGCTTTCCATAATCTATAATTATCACAGTGAGGGTGTTCTAAATTCACAGTTGAGCAGTTCAAAGAGGCTATGAAAAGATTTGATGTGAGCTTGTCAATATAAATGTGTGTTTTCCAAGAGACATAGAACATAGAACATAGAACATAGAACAATACAGCACAGAACAGGCCCTTCGGCCCACGATGTTGTGCCGAACATTTGTCCTAGCTTAAGCACCCATCCATGTACCTATCCAATTGCCGCTTAAAGGTCACCAAAGATTCTGACTCTACCACTCCCAGGCAGCGCACTCCATGCCCCCACCACTCTCTGGGTAAAGAACCCACCCCTGACATCTCCCCTATACCTTCCACCCTTCACCTTAAATTTATGTCCCCTTGTAACACTCTGTTGTACCTGTGGAAAAAGTTTCTGACTGTCTACTCTATCTATTCCTCTGATCATCTTATAAACCTCTATCAAGTCGCCACTCATCCTTCGCCGTTCCAATGAGAAAAGGCCTAGCACTCTCAACCTATCCTCGTGCAACCTATTCTCCATTCCAGGCAACATCCTGGTAAATCTTCTCTGCACCCTCTCCAAAGCTTCCACATCTTTCCTAAAGTGAGGCGACCAGAACTGCACACAGTACTCCAAATGTGGCCTAACCAAAGTCCTATACATTAAGTACTTAAATATACTTTCATGAATGGGAGTGTTTGTCTACTATAGTGAAAGGTATAATCGATACTTAGATCTTTATTTAATTTCATCTCAACCTGGCTCCTTATGTCTGCCTGTATTGAATATCATGTGCATTGACATAGAAGGTATAAGGGTAAGGTGAGTGGGCTAACATGAAATGCCATTAGTTGGCATGGCAGTTTTAAAGGGCTGGAGTTAGTTGGTGGTGATTATAAGTTGACATGTGTGGATCATAATGAGCAGGTGGCTTTTTGAACAGCTTGCTTTTACATCTGGCCTCCCCTGTGGACACCTTTAATCTGGGTCCAGGAACAACAGGTCTGACTCCATCCCACACCAGCCACCATCCCCAGAACAAAGTTACCCATTCGAGGCACTTTTTCTGAAAGTGGGTATCAAAAGACAGAATATAGTCCAACACAGGGTATCTGCTTCAGAAGTGTAAAGCCACCCCAACGTAATTTATTTTTATAATGGAATTGTGCCATTTCTTTTATCACGAGAGTATGAATGTGGAGTGGTGCTACATTTCTGTCTCTGATGGCTTGTGAATACTGGATCCTGGCCTTGCTGTCACAGATGAGATGCAAACAGAAGTTTGGCACTTTCTTAATAAGAAGGGAAAGAACTAGAAAAAGTGAACCAATCACTTCCAAACATCTCCCGGAATGTGGGTACAGCACATAGAAAGAAAGGAGGACTTCTATTTAGATTGAGGACACGCTCATCTCAGAGCACTTTATAGCCATTCACATATACTGTTTTCATGTATGTAGCAAAGACGTGACCCTTTACTTTTGGGCATATTCAGCATCAGGGTGCAGGAGAAGCCTGAAAGGAAATATAAGAAAATAATTTGTTTGCCTTAACAGAAAAAAATCAGAATCCTGCAAAAAGAATTTAAGTATGAGTCCTTTCTGTGACATTGTTTATCTGAGGTAAGGAATGATATTGTACACATACAGAGACGGCAAAGGATGCTAAAATAAATAATTTAAAAGGCTTAAAAATGTTAGGATTCAATTCAGAGATGAAGATTGTTAGCTTTGGCTGCACATCAAAGTTGAGACCCAGGCCTCTGTGAGACTGTATGCCTTCCAAGAACCAAACTTATTGTTTAGATTTTTAACATATCCCAGGCAATCTCACATGCAAATTTAAAATTGTTTTGTAACCTATATTAATTTGGTGGTTGTATTTTACAAAATATCAACATAAGGTCAGCTGAGGGAAAGCCAAAAGAAGTTGGAAAATATTACCTCAGTAATTTGATTAGTTGATTTTGCTACAATTGCTGCTTTGACTTGAAGAACAAATAGTTTGAATTTTGTATAGTTGTGGCTTATGTTGATAGTATTTTAATCTATGAATTCACGATTCTACATTCTCCTGCCGGCTTCTGTTTAGTAACATAGAGGATTGTTAGTAATAGAGTCCCATGAACTGCATCAGTGACTTTTCTCTAATGACAAGTAACATACATACTCCACAAACTAGGGTGCATAAAATGCAACACTATTAATTATATAGATATATTAGCCTCGATACTCCTTCATAACTTTGGCAGGAGGTCGACAGAACCCCCCTGAGGAACAGCATAAACTGCTGAAAATGGGGTAACCTGGCATCATTTCAAGGCTGTGATTTCTGAGCAATCCTCAGCAACTTAATCCAGTTAACAGTTGAGTCATACTGAACCATAAAGTCAGCCTGAATCAATGGGGATCATAGGACTCTGTCAGAGTTGGCAGATGTGTTTGTTGGTCACAAAAAGGATCAGACTCTACACACATTTACTGGCCAGAAGGCGTGGCTACATTTATTGACGAGATGCTAGATAACCATTGACCTTTGAAAGGTCATCCCTTGGTAAGGGAACTGGAGGAGAGTCAAGCCAAAGCTATTAGCATCAAACAGATTTTGAAGCAAATGGATTTTCTTTAATTAAGGAAATGACAGAGTTAAGTGCACATATAGTTAGATCAATTTTTTATTCTTTCACACGTTTTAGGAGTTGATGTTTCGACTAAAATCCATCCAAAATTATCCTTGAGATAGTGGTGATCTACCTTCTGGAACCATTGCAGTCTATGTGGCATAGCTTCATCTACAATGCTGTTAGGAGGAGAGTTCTAGGATTTAGCCCAGCAACAGTGAAGGAAAAAAAATGACTTCCAATTGTTGTTAAACAGCTTTGATTTTAAAATCAGAAATAGTTGCTGTTACTGACCAAGGTAAAGGTTTGTTGTAGAATTCTTCAAATCCAGAAAAGATGTTCACAGTAAGTGAACCAGCAAATAACAAGACACCTTCTGATCTTTGTAAATATTGCCACAATCTTTATTCATGAGCATTTTTAAATATCACAAGATGAAGGTTTTTGTTCCAGAACTTCAAAATCTGAAGCGGTTTCAGTCACTATTTTATGCTCATGCTATCTATCATTGTTGTATGTTTTCAACTAGTGAGCATTACCAATCATATTATATTGCTTTACATTGTTTTACATGTATGAAGATACATGCTTGGCATTAATCCCATTAAGCGAAGAAGCTGCTTTCCAAGAATTAGAAACTTACATCTAATAGAAGGTAATATACGGTGTATGGTTTATTGTGAACAAATGGATAAATTTCTGGAATCACCCAGAACTGTTTAAGAAAGGCAGTAAGGACAAGACAGGGAACTATAGACCAGTGAGCCTGACGTTGATGGTGGGCAGGTTGTTGGAGGGAATCCTGAGGGACAGGATGTACATGAATTTGGAAAGGTAAGGACTGATTAGGGATAGTCAACATGGTTTTATGTGTGGGAAATCATGTCTCACAAACTTGATTGAGTTTTTTGATGAAGTAACAAAGAGGATTGATGAGGGCAGCGTGGTGGATGTGATATATCTGGATTTCAGTAAGGTATTTGACAAGGTCCCCCATGGGAGATTGGTTAGCAAGGTTAGATCTCATGGAATACAGGGGGAACTAGCCATTTGGATACAGAACTGGCTCAAAGGTAGAAGGCAGAGGGTAGTGGTGAAGGTTGTTTTTCAGAATGGAGGCCTGTGACCAGTGGAGTACTACAAGGATCGGTGCTGGGTCCACTACTTTTCATGATTTATATAAATGATTTGGATGCAAGCATAAGAGGTATAGTTAGTAAGTTTGCAGATGACACCAAAATTGGAGGTGTAGTGGACAATGAAGAAGGTTACCTCAGATTACAACAGGATCTTGACCAGATGGGCCAATGGGCTGAGAAGTGCAGATGGAGTTTAATTTAGATAAAAGTGAGGTGCTGCATTTTGGGAAAGCAAATCTTAGCAGGACTTATAGACTTAATGGTAAGGTCCTAGGAAATGTTGCTGAACAAAGAGACCTTGGAGTGCAGGTTTATAGCTCCTTGAAAGTGGAGTCGCAGGTAGATAGGATAGTGAAGGAGATGTTTGGTATGCTTTCCTTTGGGAGGTCATGTTGTGGCTGTACAGGACACTGTTTCGGCCACTGTTGGAATATTGCATGCAATTCTGGTCTCTTTCCTATCGGAAAGATGTTGTGAAACTTGAAAGGGTTCAGAGAAGATTTACAAGAATGTTGCCAGGTTTGGAGGATTTGAGTTAGAGGGAGAGGTGGAATAGGCTAGGGCTGTTTTCCCTGGAGCATCGGAGGCTGAGGGGTGACCTTATAGAGACTTACAAAATCATGAGAATAATGGATAGGATAAATAGAAAAAGTCTTTTCTCTGGGGTGGTGGAGTCCAGAATAGAGGGCATAGGTTTAGGGTGAGAGGGAAAGATATAAAAGAGACCTAAGGGGCATTCAGAAAGTGAATAGCAAGGGTCTTTTCCCTCAGGTGGGGGAGTTCAAAATGAGGCGGTGGGTGGTATGTGTATGGAATGAGCTGCGAGAGGAAGTGGTGGAGACTAGTAGAATTTCAACATTTAAAAGGCATCTGGATGGGTATATGAATAGGAAGGGTTTGGATGGATCTGGGCCAGGTGCCGGCAAGTGGGACTAGATTTGGTTGGGATATCTGGTCGGCATGGACGGGTTGGACCAAAGGGTCTGTTTCTGCACTACACATCTCTACGACTCTATAACTCTAAGAGAGGCAGAATCATACAGTCATATACACAGAAACAGACTCTTTTGGTCCAACTAGTCCACGCCAACCATGTTCCCAAACTGAATTAGTCCCACTTGCCTGCATTTGGCCCATATCCCTCAAAACCTTTCTTATTCATATACGTGTCCAAATGTCTTTTAAACATTGTAACTGTACCTACATTGATCACTTCCTCTGACAGTTCATTTCACAAACAAACCACTCTCTATTAAAAAAAAAGCCCTCATGTCGTTTTTAAAATTGTGTCCTCTCATCTTAAAAATATACCACCTCATTTTGAACTCCCCCACCTGAGGGAAAAGACCCTTGCTATTCACTTTCTGAATGCCCCTCATGATTTTATAAACCTCTACACATTCCAATGAAAAAAAATTCCAGCATATCCAGCTATTTTGTTGTGGGGATAATGAGCCCGAGTTAGTATCAAATATTGATAGATCAGTTGAAAAGTATATCATTCTTTTAATATGCAAACATTTGCACCTGCATCAAAATAAGTGAGTGACAATATGCCAAATGTGAGCGCAGGGCGTGCAAATTCCCTGGATTTTACAGGGCTTGTTTTTTTTTCCCCAAGAGGTGTTTCAGATGGAAATTCCAAAATTTGTCCAATCACTGTGATAAGTTCCCTACCCAGAAGTCAACTGAACTGACAGACTTGGTTTCCAGACATCCAGGACAGTGGAAGCTGTAGCAGCAGAGTCCCAATCCTGAGCGAGAGGAAGGGTTGGGGTTGAAGAGTGTGGGGTTAGAGGATTGGGGGTGAGAGATGACCGCTGACTCTGAAGGGAAGGGTCTGATGCTGAGATTTCAATCCCTGACCTCAAGTATCACAGCATAATGGTGTTTTTAATGGTACGGGGAGAAATCTTCAGGGTGGCCAGATAGAAGCAGTCCTCTTCATCCTGGCCCACAAGCAATTTACCTTTTACCTTTTCACTGATGCTGTCTTGCTTCCTTTTAGCTGCCTGGAATTTTGAGGTCTGAAAACGTGGCCAGCCAAGGTTAAACCTGTGAACATTTGAGTTGCTTGCATGTCTAAACCCTTTCTCCTGTTTCCATTGAACTCAGCTGGATGTGGGTGCGGGCCAGGTTTGAAGTTTTTAAAACTTTAACTAAGGACCCAAATCCATCTCGTTCCCTTTTGGGCATTCAAATTCAGCCTCAAAGTTCTGTACATCGAGGTTATGAGAATTCTTACACAAGTAGTGAAACACAGTAAAAATAAAATTTGAAGTGAGCAATTTCTCTTCAATTTAATTTGTTTTGGAATGTAATTCTACAGTCATCCATTCACAGGGAATACAGCTCATAGCTCAGGCTATACCTTGAAGTATCAGTTCTCCAACTTAGACTTCCTGTGAGCTCTGATGGGAGCTCAGGACCAGACTTACTTCTTTAGGTACTAAAGGTAGGAATGAGAGATCAGGCTAGTAAAGGAAGGAAAAACCCCAGCAAAGTATTATCAACCAGTTATACTATCATGAAAACAATTAAATATGGACTGCCAGGGTTTATTTTTGTTCTTACTTAAAGAGAGCATGCAAAGAACCAATAGGGTGGTTTCTTGAGTATATTTCCATGCTGAATCTAGATTATAGTCCTCAGTATTAGCATAATTCTAATATGATATGGTTAGAAGAGTACAGTAATGCTTCCAATGTGTCTCGGCAGGGGAATCCACATGGAATTTATTCCAGTACCAACTTGGCAGTTTAAATGGAGTGTTAGATTCCTTGACTGGTGCTCAAATTACTCCGCTAATAAACCACAGTGAATGTTGGAACTTCATCATTTTAAATAGATTTATGTTGCTGTTATATTTATGTTCATGATTTAATATTGGCTCTAGCCCTTGATGCCACATAAACAAATGTCCTGAGGTTGCAGCAGCTGGAACAGGGAATGCCAGCCGAGTTGTGTGCACGACCTCTTCACCTGTGCATGTTCCATTTGAACAATGTTCTAATTATTGCATAGCTTTCCCTATGATTAACATTAAAGTGTAAAATTAATAAAATAATAAATCAGTCTTGGCAGTAAAGAATACATTTAGTATAAAGCAAATGTAATTGGAGGAATGCCAATTTCACTGGGTTGGGAGCAGACTTATCCAGGATAAACTGGAATGCAAGATTGGCAAGCAAAATTGTAAGAGAACAATGAGGTGATTGGCTGACTCTGGTAAATTAGAATGATAGAATCCTGGAGTGTGGAAGCAGGCCATTCAGCCCATTGAATCCATACTAACCCTCTGAATAGCATCCCACCCTGACCCAGTCCCCTATCCCATCCCTGTAACCCTGCGTGTCCCATGGCCAATCCATCTGCACACCTTTGGATTGTGGGAGTAAAGCAGGGCACCCAGAGGAAACCCACACAGATATGGGGAGAATGTACAAACTCTACACAGACAGTCACCCAAGACTGGAATCAAACCCAGACCTTTGGTACTGGAAGGCAGCAGTGCTAACCACTGAGTTACCATGCCACCCAAGTAACTAATGGTACATTCCCACACAAAGTTGTCGGATATAAGAAGTAAGAACAGGAATTGGTTGTTCAGGCTATCAAGCCTGCTTCACCTTTCCATAAGATTGTGGCTTTAACTCCAGCCTCCTGTGTGCTCTCATAACTCTTGACTCCCCTGTAGATCAAAGATTTCTATAAGGTTGGAATATATTCAAAGTTCCAGCCTCAGTGCTCTTGAGGATAAAGAATTTTATCAATGGGTAATTCACAGAGAGATAATTGCTTCTCATCTCCATGTTAAATCAAAAATCTCTTATTCTTTAACAGTGCTGCTTTATTTTAGATTCACTCATGAGGGGAAGCATCCTCTCTGTGTTGCCCCATCAAATCCTCTCACAATCCGTTCTGGAGAGGGGTCTCTGGGCCCAAAACATCAACTCTGTTTCTCTCTCCACAGATGCTGTCAGACCTGCTGAGTTTTTCCAGCAATTTCTGTTTTTGTTTCAGTTTCCAGTATCCACAGTTCTTTTATTTTCTCACAGTATTGTACAAGTTTCAGTAACTTCAACTTCCATATGCGCCCATCCTGCCTAATCATTCCTCATAAGCCAATCCCTTGATCTCAGCAACCAATCTCATGAACCATCTCTGAACTGCCTTCAACACAAATATATCCCCCTTTAAGTAAGAAAACCAAAACCGTACACAATATAATTGTTGTGGTCTCACCAGTGCCCTGTATAGTGAAACACAAGACTTCCCAAATTTAGTGTTCTTCCTCTCTTGCAATAAAGCCCACACTTCAATTCCCCTTCTAATTACTTGCAGTTTTTGGATGACATCTTTTTGTGATTCATTAACAAAGACTCCCAGTTCCTTCTATGTTGTTGATGTTTGGAGTCTTTCTCCATTTAGACAACTGTCTACTTTTCTATTCTTCCCAAAGAGGAGAAGATTTATTTTTTGATATTCTACTCCAACTGCCAAATTTTGCCCATTCACTTAAGCAATCTGTATCTAGTTTCAGGCTGTTAATATACCCTTCACCATTTGTTTCCCCACTATCTTTCCATGATCTGCAAATTTAGTTACAATGCACTGGTCCCTTTGTCTAAGTCATTAACATAGATTATGAACAGTTGGCACTGATCTCTATAGAAATCCACTAGTTGCAGTGTGCCAACCTGAAAATAAGCATTTACTACAGATCTCTGTTTCCTGTTAGTTAGTCAATCTTCTCTCTATGCAAATATATGATCTCCAACACTATGAGCTCCTCATCTTTTGCAGTAAACTTTTATGTGTCACCTTATCAAATACCTATTTGAAATCCAAATACACAAATTCTACTAATACCTTTTATCCATCCAGTCACAGAATAGTTACAACAAAGGAGGAGGCCTTTCAGCTCTTCATGTATGTATTGACTCTCCAACAAAGCAATTCACCTCATAAGCCAATCCCTTGATCCCCATTAAGTCTCATACCCCAGAATTAAGGTACATTTTTGCTGTTTGTTTCCTACTTATTCACTTGCAGTCACTTTCACTTCTATATTTATTGTTCTTGCTAGTTTTCCTTAATAATCCAATTCAACCCTCTTTTTTTTATTTTTGACATAATTTATTGTTTCCTAAAGCAAACAACATAATCAAGGACCCTGCTTACCCCAGTTATACTTTCTTCCACCCTCTTCCATTGGGTAGAGACATAAAAGTTTGAAAACATGCAAAAACAGACTCAGAGCATTGTAGTTCCCTCTATTTTGATTCACTTAAGAGTTATGAAATATCTCATTAATTGTCTGCCACTTCTTCTCTACTATCTTACTTTTTAAGCTACTTTTCTATTCTACTTTAGCCAAATATATTTCTATGCACTTACAATCGCCTTTATTTAAGTTTGAGACACTGGTTTCAGAAACACATTTCTTATTCTTTTTATATATTATGATCACTGTTACCTAAAGGATTCCTTACGATGATGTAACTAATTAAGCCCGTCTCCTAACATATAACCATATCTTTTTTATATATCTCAGAGTGTTTGAGTCTTTGAAATTCTCATTCCTCTGGATGCAGAATCTTTAAATGATTTTAAGGCAGAGGTAGATAGATTCTTGATTACCAAAGGGATAAAAGTTTATTGGAATCTGTAGGAATGTAGAGTTGAGGTAAAGTCAGCTCAGCAATGATTTTATTGAAATAGAAGAGCAGAGTCAAAGGATTGAGTGGCCTATTCTAGCTTCCTGTTTGTATGTTCATATGTCTTAAATTGTCTATTTCTTGGTTAGCTGAAAAATTTGCCGCTCTAAGAAACTTTCCCAGATATGCTTTATAAACTCAAGGCTATCTTTGCCAATTTGATTTGTCCAATCTACATGAAGATTAAATTCTCACATGATTATAGCATTGCCTTTCTTGCAAATCCCAATTATTTCATGATATATAATCTGTCTTACAGTAGACTACTATCACAGAGCCTACAAATAACTTTGAACATTAATTACTTTCCTCTGCTATTTCCTACTGGACTCTAAACTTTGACGCAAAAACAAAGATCATTTCTCACCATTTATCTCTCTTATTGGCTGAACTATCCCATTTCCTTTTCTCTTGTTTCCATCCTCCCAAAATTTCAAATACTGTTGAATATTCTGGTTCTATCTGTGGTGACTTTGCAACAATGGATGTGAAATAGCTATCACATCATGTATATATATATATATATATATATATATATTTCAATTCCTGATGTCAATCTATCCAATTCATTATGAATGCTGTATACATTCAGATAAAGGAAACTTAATTGTGTCCTTTTTTTAACAGTTGTTCCTACTTTGACCTGATTTGCTGGTGCATCCTTATTTTTAATGCCCTCCCTGGAACTCTCTAGTTTCCATACCAATATTTCAGCCCTGTACTGCTACCTTTCTTTTGAACTTGCTAAACTTTCTACAACCTTAGTTAAACAATTCTCCAAGAAACTGGTTCCACCGCAGTTCAGATGAACGTCGTTCCAATAGGAGACCCCTCCCTTTCCCTACCACTGATGCCTGTGCCCACAAATTGAAATCCATTTCTACCACACTAATCTTTGAGTCTTGATTCAGCTCTTTGCTTTTATTAACCCTGTACTAACTTGCTCATGTTTCAGAGATTATTACCTTTTTTTTCTCATTTTGCCATTTGCTGTATCAAGACCTCTTTTCTAGTCCTACCTATGCTGTGGATCACAATAACTGAGCACTTTTCTTCCACTTTAAAGTTTCTCTTCAGTTCTGGGGGAAACGTCTTTAACCATGGCACCAGGCAGGCAATACAGCCTTCAACACTTATTCCCAGTTCTAGTATCTATACTGCTCTCTATTACAACTGCATTCCTTTTCACTCCTCCACTTGAATGGCCCCCAGCACCATGGTTAGTTTGCTCATTCTCCTGGTGGTTTTTGTTCTCATCCACCCAAGCTTTAAGAACTTGAAACCTGTTGGACAACTGCAAGGGTTAAGGTTCCTCCATTGTGACCCTCTGGATTTCTATGCCTGCCTCACTTGCAGTCATAGCTTTCTGTCCCTGAACACAGACCAAATCTGAAGTACCTAACCAAAATGTTGTGCAATAGCTTTCAAAAACAAAATGTCCCGATAACTTGCCCCCCTCCCTGATACATTGCAGTTCAGATTTCAGCTTATCAACTTTAAAGCCAAGTTTCTTGAGCAGCAGATACTTATTATAAATGTGTTCACTGAGGATCACACATGCTACTGTCCTCTCACATGCTACAGCTGCAACACATCATCTGTTCTTCCATTTTTTTTGGTTTATGTAAAAATCCTAAAAGTTAATTAATTTTCAACCAGTTACTCTGTGAATTTGCTACAATATTTATATCTCCCCAATAAAAGTTGAAATCAATGGTCCAGTTTAGAGACAAGAAACAACTTATATTCACCAGTCCCCTACCTTCTCACACCAGTACCCTTCAGTTTTTAACTCAGTCTGTCTTTGGTTCCCTCTCTTTGGTCACTCTATAAAAGACCATACAGTGCCTCATCGCTCACTTGCTAAATTCCCAGAATTAAATTCTTGGTCTAGCTGTATATTCTGTGATAATGCAGCTCCCTTAACAAGATTCTGTTGTCCTTGGCTTTTTCTAAAATAAAGGGGTTGTTAAAGGCAGAGGCTCGGATTTGTTTGGGTTTAGGCCACTTTGATTATGGCAACAGATACTCCTAATGCAACAATCAGGAAAAAGGGCTTTTAGGTTTTTTTTAAACACTTGTATAATGAAAGGGGAGTGGCCAGTTCTCCCAATTCAGGAATTTTTCTAGTTTGGTTTAGTTTTAGCTGGGAACCCAGAGAAGCTGCTGGAGTGAAAACAGGTTCCATGCTTCAGCAAGTGATCCCTAGCTGTGTCTCACTGCCATCTCTCTCTCCTGTAAGAACCTATGTTTGAATTTACCTTTTTGCCAAGGAGTGTGTTTATGTGATGTTGCAAAGAAATCGGAACAACTCTTTGTTAAGTTGTGGAGGATATCGTGTTAGTTGGGTTTTTAAATCATTGTTCTAAATTCTGTTTTATTTTGTTTGTGTTTCCTTTGGCGGTGGGTAATTAAATGCTGTTTTACTTGAAGCCAAGTGGTTTGACCAGCTGCATCATTCCTGGGATATCCATCTTCCATCTGCCTGAAACAATGAGAAAAGTTAGGGACTGGGATATATACTTAAAATGTTTTGAGGCCTGATCCATAATAATTAACAAACTAAATCTTCAATGATCCTGCTTTGTGCGTATGTGTTAAACCTTCTTTATTTTTAATAATTGTAATTCCAGTGAGTACAGTCAGCCACTGTTATGTCGGGAATTAGTTCCAAATAGTGCCTAAGAAACCAATGATAGCTAACTCTAAAAATGAACCTGTTTATTGTGGTGATTGTAATGAGGTCAGCCAGCTGTCCTTCATAAGTATGAGTTCCCGGTTTGGGGCTGTTAACCTAGTCCAATCTGGGAGACCCAGCTGACACTAAAAAAAGGGAAGTGTCAGAGATGCTGATACTCTGATAGCTGACTCGGAATGAGGCAGTATTAAAATCAGGAATGTTCATGTGTAAATAAAGCATGACCTGGTGATGGCCTCAATGGAATTGTTTCGGTTATCAATGAATAAGGTTGAAAGAAAATAGAATTTACTGATCCAGTTACGTTAAATGCTAAATGCAAATTTGACTAGATTTTAGGAAGAGATAATCCCATTGAACTTCCAGATTTACAAAATTCCAAAATGTACCTGCTCAGTCTTACTATACACAGTCTTCATGTAAGGAATAGGAATACAGAGTTACTACAGCAGATTTCTCTGGATGACAAATAAGATAGAGAAGGCGAAGCAGTACATGTCTGATCTCACATTGATAATATAAGTGAGAACCATGCTGAACATAGGAGATTCAAAGGCAAAGTGCAAAAGGAAATATGGAAAGCAAAGAGAGAGTATAAATCAAGACTGGCAGTGTGAATAAAAGGGAACGTAAAAGTATTCTATATGCAAATGAATTGTAAAATGATGGTTGAATATGGTGGTGCCAGAGGAATAAAGAATTGTAAAAGTTATGCCCATGTTCAAAAAAATGTTGGAAGTAAAAACTTAGTAATGACAGGCCTATCTGTTTAATCTTTGTAATCAGAAATGTTTTGTAAAAGATAAACCAGTTGAAAAGAAAACTAACAACCACTTAGACAAGTGCATATTAATGACATAAGGCCTGTGTGGATTTGTTAAAACCAAATTGTGTGTTAGCCAACTTGATCAAATTTTTCGTGAGGTAACAGGACATGTTGATGAGGATAATACAGTTGATGTGTTGTATGGGACTATATTGGGGCCAGTGTCCTCTCAAATTGAACACCTAGGACTGTATATGTTAGGTAAAGTGGGGCGAGTCTATGGAGTGAGGGATGTTTTTACAATGTGAAAGGATACAGCAGCCTTGCAGGGCAGCTACTTAGATATGAAGGGAGAGAATGTACAAACATAAAAACAAACAATAAATAGGGTCAAAGGTGGAAGAGATGTTAAAGAGGTAAAATTAATGGCTTTATACTTAAATGCATATAGAATTCAGAACAAAATTAATGAATTAACAACACAATAGATGTTGATATGTCTGATCTTATAGTCATTATAGAGACATGGTTACAAAGAGGTCAAAGCTAGGAACTAAACATTCAAGCGTATGCGACGTTTTGAAAAGATAGGTAGGAAGGAAAGGGCATTGGGGTAGATTTGTGCACATACGATGAGACATGTTTGCTAGTGGGAAATGATCTCAGATAAAAACATATAGAATCTTTATGTAAGTAATAACTTAAGTAATAACTTTGGGGTGGCACGGTGGCTCAGTGGTTAGCACTACTGCCTCACAGCACCAGGGTCCCAGTTTCGATCCCAGCCTCAGGTGACTGTCTGTGTGGAGTTTGCAAATTCTCCCTGTGTCTGTGTGGGTTTCCTCCGGGTGCTTCGGTTTCCTCCCGCAGTCCAAAGATGTGCAGGCCAGGTGAATTGGCCATTCTAAATTACCCATAATGTTAGGTGCATTAGTCAGAGGGGGATGGTTCTGGGTGGGTTACTTTTCGGAGGGTCGATGTGGACTTGTTGGGCTGAAGGGCCTGTTTCCACAATGTAGGGAATCTAATCAAAGGGAAAAAGACACTTGTAGGTGGTGTCTACAGGACTCCTATATAGTACAGTAGCTATACTGTAGGACAGGGAATAAATAGGAGATAATGAGGGTATGTAGAAAATCATAGGTAATTTTAATCATCATGTAGATTAGTTTTATACATTCATTTGGTCAATTTCCTGGAACAATATACTGTAGTTCCAAGCAAAGATCAGGCTAAATTAGATCCAGCAGGGTGTAACAAAGCAGGTTTAATAATTAATCTCAGATAACAGATTGCCTGGGAAACAGTGACCATAACATGGTGGAATTTAACATCCATATTCAAAGAAAGAAAATTGGGTCAGAAACAATCGTGCTAAACATAATTAAAGTATTTACAAAGGAATGAGAGCAGAATTGGCTGGATTGAACCGGGAAAGCGATTAGCTGAAAAGACAGTTGCAGAATAATATATTTAAGAAAATAGTTCATGGCTCACAACAAAGATACATTCCAGTGAGGAAAAAGGATTACAGGAAGAGGATAAACCAACTACGGTTAACCAAAGAAGTTAAGAACAGCATCACATTGAAAGAAAAGCATACAATGTGGTAAAGATTCATGTTAGGCAAAAGAATCGGGACAGTTTTAAAAGTCAATAAAAGATGACCGAAAATAAAATGAAGTGGGATAAGGTAAACTTTGAGGGAGAAAATAAACTGTGAGGGTAAACTCAAAAGTAATATAAAAATGGGCTGTTCTAGATATATGTAAAACGCAAGAGGAGGCAAAAATAAACATAGGTCCCTTAAGGAATGAGACTGGGGAAATAATTATGGGGAACCAGGAAATGACATAGGAGTCAAATAAATATTTGCCTCAGTCTTTATGGGAGAAGACATCATGGTATTCCATAGAAACTAAATAGTTAACGAGCAGAAGGAGGAGAGGAAATAAAAACAATAACTATCATTGGAGAGAAAGTGCTCGGAAAACCAATGAAGCTAAAGACCGATAAGTCATCCAGATCTCAGGAGTTGCACTCTAGCATACTGAAGGAAGTAGACAAGGAGGTAATGGATGCACAGGTGGTAATCTTCCAAGAATCCTTAATGTTTGGAAAAGTCCCTGAGGTTTGGAAGACTGCCAGTGTATAGCACACTTATTCAAAAAGGGAAGAAGAAAAGAAATTAACAAAAGGTCAGTCAGCTTAACATCTGTCATTGGGAAAATGTCAGAATCTATTGTAAATGATACAAAAGTTGAGACTTTAGATCACATAATATAATCAAATAGAGTCAGCTTGGCTGCATGAAGAGGAAAAGGTGTTTGACAAATTTATTAGAATTCTTTGAGGAAGTAACAAGCAGGATAGATAAAGGAAAAGCAATACATGTCATACATTTGGATTTCCAAAAGGTGTTTCATGAGATATTGCACATAAGGCTACTTAATAAGACAAGAGCCCATGATGTCAGAGGTAGTATTTTAGCTTAAATAGAGAACTGGATGATTAACACAATATAGAGTGGGAGCATTTTGGGGTAGCACTGTATAATTAGTGGCATGCTGAAGGAATCATTGCTGGGGTTGCAATTATTTACAAAGTATACTTGATATATAAGGAGGACAGGTTGGAACATTTTTTCTTGGTGGCTGTGGGGTGACAGTACACAGGTTTATGCAATCATGAGGGACATAGATAAGATGAACAGCCAAAGTAATTTCCCCTGGATAGGAGGTTCCAAAATTAGAAAGCATAGGTTTAAGGTGAGAGGGGTAAGATTTAATAAGAACTACCTTTTCATGCAGAGGGTAATGCGTGGCTAGAATGAGTTGCCTGAGGAAGTGATGGGGGTTGGTACAATTTCAACATTTAAAAGGCAGCTGGGTGGGTACATGGATAGGAAAGGCTTAGACAGATATGGACCAAACACAGGAAAATGGGACTAATTCAGTTTAGGAAACCTGGTTGGCATGGATGATTTGGGCCGAAGGCCTGTTTCCGTTCTGTATGACTATTATTCTATGACTTGGATGAAGAAATTCAATTTACTACCACTATGTTCACAAATTATGCAAAAATAGATGGGAGGGTTGATGGTGAGGATGACACAAAGATTCTACAGTGGGATATTGATAGGTTAAATGGATAGGCAAAAACCCTGGCAGTTAGAATCAAATGATGGCAATATGAAGCAGGAAGAACAGAAGAGCTGAATAACATTTAATGGAGAAAGATCATAGAAATCTGCAACACTTCGAGGGAGTTGAGGTCCTCAAAGCTGAATCACAGAAAAGAGGCACTAATTCAGCAGGTAATAGGGAATGCAAATGGAATGTTGGCCTTTGTTTCAAGAATATAAAAGGTATAAAAATAGAGAATTCTTGATAAAAGTAGACAAGGCACTTGTTAGACCACAGGTATCCCCTCACCTAAGGAAAGACATACTGGCATTGAAGACAGACAGTGAAGGTTCACTGTGTTGATCTAAAACATGGTGCAATTTCTTATGAGGAAAGGGTGAATGGTTTGGGCTTGTGCTCATTGGACGCTAGAAGAATGGGAGGTGATTTTATTGAAATTGATTTTTAGAGGGTTCAACAGGGTAGATGCTGAGATGTTGTGTCCCCTTGTGGGAGAATCTAGGACCAGAGGGCATAATCTTAGATTACCCATTTAAAACAGAGATGAGGTTTGATTTCTTTCCATAGAGAATAATGTATCTGTGTAATTCTTAACTCCAGACAGCTTGAGAAGACACTCCAATAACTATATCCAGGACTGAGAAAGACAGACTGTTAACAGTAAGGAAATCAATTGTTAGGTGGAAGAGGTAGGAAAGTGCAGTTGAGGATTATCAGATTAGCCAAGATCTCATTGAATGACAGAGCGGACTCAATGGGCTGAATGACCTACATCTTCTTACATTTTCTAGTCTTATATGAAGTTTGAAATAGCGTTTGATAAGTTGCTACGTAATAGTTTTTCCAGTGAAGGTGAAGTCAGTGGACTAACAGGTAGAGTGGCATCATGAATCCAAATGTGGCTCTGTCCAGAAAACATAAAATCTGTGTGAACAGTTAGTTGTTCAGTGGATTGAACAAAGATATACAGTGTGGTTCCTCAGGGGTTGATACTAGGTATACTGCTTTTCTTGATGTAAGTTAATGAGTTTAAGTTGGGCAACAGTTAAACTTGGGTTGCTCACTGGTTAACACTGCTGCCTCACAGCACTAGGGACCCGGGTTTGATTCTGCCCTTGGGTGACTGTCAGCACATTCTCCCCGTATTTGCATAGGCTTCTTCCAGATGCTCTGTTTCCTCTCACAGTCCAAAGATGTGCAGATTAGGTGGATTGTCCAAGCTAAGTTGCCCAAAGTGTCCAGGGAAGTATAGGTTATGTGGATTAGCCATGGGAAATGCAGAGTTCCAGGCATAAGGTAGGGAGTGAGCTGGATGGGATGCTCTTCAAGAGAGTCACTATGGACTCGAATGGCCAAATGACCTGCTTCCGCTGGGATTCCATGACAATGAAAAATTTAAAGTTTGCAGCTGACAGAAAATTTGGAAGGATTGTGAACTTTACGGAGGATAGTTTTGGATTTAAAGAGTTCATAGACATGCTGGTGGAATAGATATGCACATGGTAGGTTAAGTTTAATGCAGAAAGATGTGAGGTGAGACAATATGGTAAAAGTGAAGTTGCCATAGTCTTAGCAGATTGGTAAGAGGGCTGCTGTCTAATTAGAGAAAGATGACTGGTGGTGGCTTCACCCGAGGATCACGAAGCATCAGGTGAGGAAGAGATTGGGAAGGAGAGTCCTTTAATGGTAACCTCAACCTGTGTGGGAATTGAACCTATGCAGTTGGCATCGCTAACCAGCTGACCAGCTAGCCACACTAACTATACTGTGGTAGGAACTGTGAGAAGACACAGTGTAAATTAAAGGGCACAATTTTGAAAGGGAATATTCTTGGAGTACATGGATATACATAGTTGAGCATGACAGGGTATGCTGAAAAAATGAACAAGAAGACATACAATCCTAGACTTTATTATTAGAAGCATTGAGTACAAAAGCAAGGAAGTTATGATGAAATTTTATAAAACACTGGTTCAGCCTCAACTGGAGTATTGTATCCACTATTTCGAAGGAGAAAGTGAGGTCTGCAGATGCTGGAGATCAGAGCCGGAAATGTGTTGCTGGAAAAGCGCAGCAGGTCAGGCAGCATCCAGGGAACAGGAGAATCGACGTTCTTCGATTCCTGAAGAAGGGCGTATGCCCGAAACGTCGATTCTCCTGTTCCCTGGATGCTGCCTGACCTGCTGCGCTTTTCCAGCAACACATTTCCGGCTCCACTATTTCGGAAGCATGCAAGCATGACAGAGGGTGCAGGGAAAAATTAAGAGAACGATTCCATGCAAAGATGGCAAATACGTATTATGTGGGTAGATTGTAGAAGCTCAGGTTCCTCTTCTTAGAGAAGAGACTGTTGAGATCGGATTTGGTGGAGATGTTCAAAAATCACAAGGATTCTAGACAAACTAATTAAGAGGAGGATAAAGAACCAGAGATGAATTTAGGGTGATGAGCAAAACTCCAATAATGACATGAGAAAAATCTTTTTTACATGGTGAGTCGTGAGGGTCAGAAATGAAAGTGTGGTCCAGGCAGATTTAATCATGGCTGTCAAAAGGAAAATGACTATGTACCTGAACAGAAAAGCTTTCAAAGCTATGGAGGAAGTGTTGGCTGAGTAGGATGAGCTAAGTTGCTTTGTTCTCCTTCTGTACTGTGACAGTCTATCCTCCAGTTCTGTCATCTGTGGGTTTTAAGATAAGGACAGCGGATATGTTGAATTATTTCCTCTATCTTGCGCACCTATATACAGCCAGAAAATTCAGAGCAGGCTGTACAAGTTAAAATTCCCTCAACTGTTCCATCAATTCAACCTCTTTGAAGACACCTTATTTGGAGGAGCTGGGGATTTTGTAAGCTCATAGTTCTCACTTACAGAGCCATGGGAGTATGGCATAATATCTGAAGCATTGAGTTCAGAGGGCAAGGGTGACCTAACAATACCCATCCCTAAACTGCATGAATGCATCAACTATGTGTAGCCATGTACTCCAAGAATATCCCCTTTCAAAACTTGTCACAAGTAGATGAAAATATTACCAACATAAAACATATTTCAATGTATCGGCCTGCTAATGCAGGGATTGACCAAGGGTAAGGGGGAGATATATATGTTCCATTGGTAAGTCTTGGAAGCTGGGCTGATTACTCTTCCAATGGCCAAAAGCAAATGTGATGCCCTCTCACAAACTGGCAGCAACAACCTTGGCACTCTGGCTGGAACCATTGTTCCCACATTCTTGAAGTCTATACTTTATAACGTATCTTCCGTTGTATTAATATTGTTCTGCAGTTTAAGCAATCAAAGACTCTTCAAAGAATTATTTAATTCTTTTAGTGTTAGTTTTAGTTCTTGAATTCATATCTACTCAGCTCAGCACTTCCAATGTAATCTGACTATGTCAAAGGTGTAAAAACACACTCATTTGGTATGTGAAAATGATCAGTGGCATCTTCACCTCAGCAAAATGTTTGGGTTACCTCTGTTTATTTACAAAGCAAAGGGAGATTTAAAATCATGGATAAAATAGAATTAGGGGTCTTTTCCTTCATGGGTTTGCAATTTTTCTTAATTGTGCGAGCGCTGCATGACACTGCATTGGAAGTCTTAATTAATCATATCTGAAAACTCGTGAAGCTTCCTGCTGGCAGGTACCTGTGTGCTTTTAATCTTTCAGCAGTTCACTTGGCGTTGTTAGCTGTCTTGTGCTGTTTGAATTATGTTGTGGTAAGCCTTTAGAATTCAATATTTTTATCATTTCTTAATGAAATCCACATTTCCTTCAGCTACAGATTTAAAATGGTCTGATGAAAGGTTATTGACTGGAAACGTTAACTCTGTTTCTTTGCCACAGTTGCTGCCTGACCTGGTGAGTATTTCCAGCACCCTGCTGGCAATACAGTGCAGTGCTGAGAGGGTGCTGTCTTATTAGAGGGGCCATCTTTTGGCAATAAGGTTAGACCGAGGCTGCCTGTCTCCCCACGTGGACATGAGCGAAGACAAGGTGTCGTGGTTGGTATTCCTTTCTCATACAACCTGATCAAAAATAATTAAGTGGCTATTAATCTTGTTGTTATGGTGCAGTTACATCTTGAGACTACCATCAATGGCACCATTTGGTATGAGCTAGCTGGACACTTGGTCACCACAAAGTAGATCTCACAGAATCACAGAACTGTTATGGTGCAGAAGGAGGTCCTTCAGTCCATCGTATCTGTACTAGTAAAATGGGTTTTCTGCCACCATCCTTCTTTTAGGATGAATCTTTAGGTCCTGCTGGATCTAGCATGTTGGACCAAAACTCTTGTCTTCAAGAAGAAGTAGTTTCTTGTATAAATGCAATCAGGTACAAGGTAAATTGGCATGATAGACTTTGTTACAAATGTAATGGGGCGACCTGGATGGTAAGTCTATCTTCTCTGAGATCAAAAGGCGTTTTTCTTTCCCTATCCATGTCCTTATCACATCATTAGAGTGGGGGGAGCTTAATGTAGTCCTCTGCATGAACACTTTACTAACAATTTCCTTACATATATGCCTCAAATCTTGTGGGGCTTTGTGTGTGAAATGGCCGCCATATTTACCTCTTCACCAGTGTCTGCATACTGACCAGATACTGAACTATTACAGCAACCATTCCAGTATCCACAAACAGAGCTGCATTAAGACATTATTTAAATGGGCAAGGACACACTGCAGCAACCTAGAATTCCAGACAGCAGAACAGAAACACCTATTCAAAGGATTTAAATGAAACAGGTACCCCATGAGCACTGTCCTCTGATTCTTACGGGACAAACCCAAAGAGGGGTTGCATGGTGGCTCAGTGCTGAGCACGGCTGCCTCACAGTGCCAGGGACATGGCTTTGATTCCAGCCTTGGGCAACTGTCTGTGTGGAGTTGTTTCCACAAATGGCCTGTTTCCACACTGTAGGGAATCTAATCTAATCTAATCAAAGAAAACACGACACAACCAGACACAATAGTGGCCATTCCATACATCAAAGAAATATCAGAGATAACCAGCCAACTACCCAGACCCCTGGGAATCTTAGTGACCCACAAACCAGTAAACACCTTCCACCAGCTCCTCATAAAGGTTAAAGACCCAACAGGATGAACGTTATCTACAAGATACCCTGCAAAGACTGTGAAAAACACTACATAGGACAAACAGGAAGAAAACTGACCATATGAGTGTATGAACGTCAGCTCGTCACTGCCAGACATGACCAGTACTCTCTCATTTCCAACCACACAGGCAATGAAGGACACAAATTCAACTGGGACAGTGTAATCATCCTACTAAAGGCAACACAGAAACACATCAAAGAATTCCTTGAAATCTGGCACTCCAATCTGAACTCAATCAATAGACACATTGAACTGAAGCCTGTTTACAAACCACTTCCAAAGAACTGGAAGTATCAACAAACAGAGACATATAAATACCGAGCGGGACAGACCACCAACACCTTATCAAAGTCGCACTGATGATGTCACCTAGCGAGGCGACGAAACTTTAGCAGAGAAACACACTGGCTTGGCGAACGATTGCGTGACTTCATCCACAACCTGAGTTACAAATCTTCTTAAGTGTCTGCACTTCCATGATTTATTCTCAGTGAAGTGCTTTGAAATGTCCTGGATGCAGATTGAAGTGTCGAAACAATGTTTATTTGTTCATTCTCTGTCTGATACAGAGTCCCAGCATTTAATTTCCAGTTGCTAGAGGTTGGATCTCCAAGCTGGAGCTCTTCAGTCAGGTCAATTCAAAACTATTTAACTAAAGTATGGCTTAAAATGTAATTCCTCAAGATAACTGTCCTTCCCTTAATGATAAAAGTCTAACCTTGAGCTTAAATTGAAAGAAAGTTGTGAATTAAAAAAATAAACAGAACTTATCGGCTGAAATTTACCATCATATTAAAATGTAAGAAGGATAGATATTGAAACAGGAGGAAAACATGGCCAGTTGAAATAATGCGTGGGATACATTTGATTAATTTCAGTCAGAGGCTGTATACTGTACTAAGTATGTACTCGGAGAAAGTGAGGACTGCAGATGCTGGAGATCAGAGCTGAAAATGTGTTGCTGGAAAAGCGCAGCAGGTCAGGCAGCATCCAAGGAGCAGGAGAATTGACGTTTCGGGCATGAGCCTTCTTCAGGAACGAGGAAAGTGTGCCAAGCGGGCTAAGATAAAAGGTAGGGAGGAGGGACTTGGGTGAGGGGCGTTGGAAATGCGATAGGTGGAATGTTCCGCAAGTTTCAAAACTTGAGCCCGCACCTCCCCCCTTACTTCCCTCCAAGGCCCCAAGGGATCCTTCCATATCCACCACAAATTCACCTGCACCTCCACACACATCATTTACTGCATCCACTGCACCCGATGTGGCCTCCACAAGGGATGAACTCAGATTTCTCCAGTTTCCTCATTTCCCCTGCCCCCACCTTGTCTCACTCAAATCTCTCGAACTCAGCGCCGCCTTCCTAACCTGCAATCTTCTTCCTGACCTTCCGCCCCCACTCCCACTCCGACCTATCACCCTCACCTTATCACCCTCACCTTAACCTCCTTCCACCTATCGCATTTCCAACGC
Organism: Chiloscyllium plagiosum; assembly: GCF_004010195.1. Classification (NCBI taxonomy): domain Eukaryota; kingdom Metazoa; phylum Chordata; class Chondrichthyes; order Orectolobiformes; family Hemiscylliidae; genus Chiloscyllium; species Chiloscyllium plagiosum. The sequence goes on from NC_057734.1 coordinate 35,301,074, forward strand.
CCCTCCCCCAAGTCCCTCCTCCCTACCTTTTATCTTAGCCTGCTTGGCACACTTTCCTCATTCCTGAAGAAGGGCTCATGCCCGAAACGTCGATTCTCCTGCTCCTTGGATGCTGCCTGACCTGCTAAGTATGTGCTATGCAAGGAACATACAAACATGTGAATTAGACCATAAGACATAGTAGCAAAGGTTAGCCATTCAGCCCATTGGGTCTTCTATGGCATTCAATGAGATCATGGCTCATCTGACAATCTTTAGCTCCACTTTCTTGCCTTTCCTCTGTAACTCTCGATTCCTTACTGATTAAACACTTGCTTATCTTGGGTATACTTAACCATCTACCGCCAACAACCCTCTGCAGTAAGGAATTCATTACCATCTGAGAGAAGACATTCCTCCTCATCACTTTGACTTAAATGTGTGCCCCCTTATTCTGAGATTATGTCCTCTGGTCCTAGCCTCTCTCAGAAGGGAAAACAACCTTTCCGCATCAACCCTTTCAATTCCCTTGAAAATTGTGAATGTTTCAATAAAGCCATCTCTCATTCTTTTAAATTCAAATGAGTACAAACTACTCAACCTCTTCTCAAAAGAGAGTCCCTCCATACCTGGTGTCAGCCCAGAGAATCTTCTTTCGAATGCCTCCAATGCCAGTCTATCTTTCCTTAGATAAAGGCCCTAAACTCTTCATATTGTTCCAAGTGTGAATTGACGAGCGCCTGGTATAACTTCAATAAAACCACCCTAATTTTATAATCCATTTCTTTTGATATAAAGGCCAAATTTCCATATGCCTTCCTTAATACCCACTGAACATAGATGCTAGATTTTTGTGATTCATGGATGAGGACTTATAAATCTCACAGTTCCATGGCTTTCCTCAGTTCTTTCTCCACTTAAACAATATTCAGTTCCTCGATTCTTCCTGTGAAAATATGAAACTCACATTTTCCCATGTTAGATTTCATCTGTCAAGTTTTCACTCACACGCTTAACCTGCTTATATCCCTCTACACATGCTTTGTGTCATCTTCACCACATGGCTTCTCACCTATTTTTATGTCTTGTGTAAACTTGGCTGTAAACTGCATTCACTTCCCTCATCCAAGTCATCAATGCATATTGTAAATGATAGTGGCCCCAGCATGCATTTCTGTAGCACTCCACCAGTTACAGGTTGCCATCCTGCAAATACCTCCATTGTCTCAACTCTCTGTCTTCTATTATTAAGCCAATCCTCTATCCATGCTCATATACGAACTCCAACTCCTTTGCTATCTTATTCAATAGCCTAATGACTGATACCTTATCAAACACCTTCTGGAAATCCAAATATCCACTATTTCCCATTTAGCTACCCTGCTTGTTACCTCCTCAAAGTAGTTTAGTGAATTTGTCAGGTGTGATTTCCCTTTCAAGGGACAGGAGTAGCTTTTTAGCTGTTTGAGCCTGCTCTACCATTTAGTAAGATGATGGCTGGTCTTATTGGGACATTTAACATTAATTCTGAGAAATCCCATTACAGCTGCCCTGTCTGTACGGCAACATTTGTTGATTAGGTCCACTGTATGTGGAAAAACATGAATTTCAAAATCAAAATATTATGAAAATAAGATGACTTTGTAATACAGAAAATGCAATAAAAGTGGAACCTTCACTTTCTGGCACATGCCTCTTCCAGTTCTAAAACATAAAAATGCTCTGATTTTCCCACAGTTATCCATTCTTTGTATGTAGCCTCTCATGCAATGTATTTCATTCCCTGCTAATAGGTGAATTGGTCAAAGACCCTTACTGCTTTCAATATCTGTACTGAGAATTGTACTGCCTGACAGCAGATATATGAGATCAGAATGCAACAGGGAATGCTGTCACTTACAGCTGGCAACTTGACAGAAAATAGTGATTAAACTTGTCCTGAACATAGGGAAACTGGCTCATGTAACAACCGCAACCTGGCCTCATGACTACCTAGGGTCAAAGCATTATGTTCAAAAGAAAGACATTTGAGTACACTCAGATTCAAAATGAGTACCGATATGCAGCAAATCCCATCTTAACCTGTCTCTTGCTAATTTCATTAGTTAGAAAACTCATAAATTGAACTGCACTCAGATATAAGAAAATTAGATGTGCTTGTGGAACTTTACATGTTATTGTGCACTCACTGAGATTGCAAGACAATCATTACTGTTTGCCTGCAGCTCTCCAGACTGATGAGCATCACATCATCTCACGCAAACACATTTTGGTAAATCTGGGAAGCACACAGAATAGAGCAGTGCAAATCATTGAGGGAACGGAGAGACTGCATTATGAAAAACCACTGTGTAAACTGGGGACATTGTCTCTGGGAAAGACTAGGATTGGAGGAGCTCTGATTGCTGTTTTTATAATTCTAGAGGGACTCAGTAATGTAGAATGAGGACAGATTATTTCATCTTGGCCAGAAAAGGGCACAGCATGTTTTCAATGAGCTTAAATTCAAAACTAATTTGTGGAAAACATGGGCATAATTTTAACACTTCAAGCTGAACTGCTGTGGGGGAGGCTAGAAGCAGTTCAGGAATTGAGTGACATGAGCTTTCCTGTGTTTTAACGAATGCACGGCTTTAAGCATTCTGTTTCTGTATTTCCCAATCAATCAGATTGATGGGTAAAGATAAGAACTTGACCTGACGCTTAAGCATTTTATTTGTCAGGATTTGAACCATTATAGAATGATCAAGTGCAGTGATGGAGTCTCAATGTGGGCAGATCCTCTGGCTCTCTATGGCATCCCTGCTGATCAGGGTATGTACTGTAAGGGCCTGCAGAGCATTGCTGTTTCCAGCAAAGTGAAAGACCAGCCTCTCAAGCCAAACAGTTGCCTTTTAGAAGAGATTTAAGAGGACAGCAGTGGAACTTGGACATCTTGCACTTAGGTGCACAGCAAAAGGAAGTTCAATAATCTCATCAGGCAGGGCTGAAAAGGTAAGGGCCATCCCACACTGAAGTGTCAACTCACTCACTCTGAGTTCTCCAGCCCCTCCTCTCACAGGTCTCTTTGCAGTTCTACTTGCTCCTCTCACACCCCATCTTAATATCCATCGCTGTCACTACAGCTGTAGAGAACATCCAAAGGGAAAAGCCAATTTTTTAAAAAAGTACTTGGAAATGAATATAATTGCCGAACTGGATCTTCATTTTGAAATATACAACATGGTTTGGACTAGTATGTCTCATTTGCAAGATATACTGTGTTTTTCTTTTCGGCTAGAACTCAGTAAAAGTAGAAAACCAGGGTTGCATTCAACTACAGTTATCCCAACCACTGTAGAGGAGGAGAGAATGGAGATCAGCTGAGAGGTGGAATAGATGGCACTGAAGATAGAGAGGTAAGGTTGTCCCAAATACTCAGCGACAGAAACAGATATCGCACCACCACATTCAATCAAGGTGAATTGAGGTCACTAGTAAATGAAGTATGAATCTCTGCACAATAGGAGCATTGAGCTCTTTCCTTGTCTTAGCTCTAATCCTCATCATTCACTTGCCACAGGTCCTTCAATCATGACACAGGAGTGGGAGAAGGCTGAGGACTCTTCAGGTCATGAGTCCGGAGGCAGCACTGACATAAGACACATGAGCACTGACCACCAGCTCAGAAACACTCACATACATTTTACTGGGACTTCTCGTATGGTGAGCCACACTTCACAAGTGAACAGGAGCAGGTACTGGAGGGGACAAAAGCGGTGGATGGTTCCTGTCAGAAAGTGCTCGACAAACTCTGTTCAGATGGACAGAACGACTGAGCCACAACAATTATCAACAAATACAGGTAGTTCGATAAGGCATTAGTTGCATTCTTGTGAATCTCTGTGTTATAGAAAAATTGCACTTTAGAAACTGTGCTTGAAGTGTTGGCAATGTAATCATGTTATAGCCAACACACATTTTAAAAGCTCATGCTTTAAAAACAGTTTCCCCAATTTGTCAATTACGTTATAGCGAATTCGCATTCAGAAAACGCGCATTATAGTAGAACAACCTGTATGTCTCTATAGGGGCAACTGCAGAAAATGTTTGCAGTCCTGTCATCTGGTGAAGAGATATTAAACACAACTGAAGGAGTTAATGTCCATCGTGAGGTCACAATGTCTCCTTTGCACTGACAACCTCCTCCATGAAAGAAGTGGGCTACCTACCATGCAGCATCAAATACTGTAGGTAATGTTGCACTTTTGCAATGGCCTGAACATTCAGTCTGCAAGTTTAAACATGCTGGAAGAAAGTCTTCCTTTGTTGTTCAGCAAGTCACAGCAGTGGAGCAAAATGCATTCTGGGTAGCAGTAAAATGCAAGCAGACTGTGATAGGAAGATGGGGAAAGGGCACTGCTCCAAATGGATCTCAGCCTGCCCCTGTCCAACCCCACCCCACTCAGATACATCCACACACCTTGCCCCTTGCTCTGAGTTTATCCTTACTTGGGGCAGGCTCAGCAGTCTTTGGAAGGGTCTTTGGAGAACTTCATTGGATGACCAGTGGCTCATGTGTCAGAGCAGAAGCGTGACTAACCTGTTATCATTGTGCTGAAGTCAAAGCGTAATAGTAGGTAGATATAGAAAAAGGTAGAGGTAAACTCTGTTCTGAAGAAGGGTCACCAGAGTCAAAACATTAACTCTGCTTTCTCTCCACAAATGTTGACAGACCAACTGAGTTTCCCCAGCAATATCTGTTTTTGTTTCAGATTTTCAGCATCCGTAGTGCTTTGTTTTAATGCAGAGACCTCGCAGAAGCCCTGGAGCTGTGTTTGAAGACCTCTTGTACTGAAGATGAACTGTATTAATCTAATTTCTTTTAAAATCTCTTTGTTACTCAAAATGCCACTGATTGTGGTGACAAAACACTTTTCACAGTATCTTTCAAGATATATGTGACAGTAAATAACTCAATATTGTCAATGTTCCTGTACAGTAAACTTTACTTCAAGACCCTCAGTGCTAACCATTGAGCCACTGTGCTGCATTGCTGCCTCACAACGTCAGGGACCCAGGTTCAAATCTAGTCTCGGGTGATTGCCTTTGTGGAGTTTGCATATTCTCACCGTGTCTGCATGGATTTCTTTTGGGTGTCCCGGTTTCCTTCCACAATCCAAAAATTTGCAGGTTAGGTGAATTGGCCATACCAAATTGCCGTAGTGTTCAGGGATGTGTGGGTTAGGTGCATTAGTCAGGGGTAAATGTAGAGTAACAGGATAGGGGAATGGGTCTGGTCGGTTATTGTTTGGAGGGTCAGTATGGACATGTTGGGCCAAATGGCCTGTTTCCACACTGTGGGTGTTCTGTGGTATCTCTTCTACGGTAAGACCCCATTGTCCACTCATCTCCAGCCAGCTGCCTTAAGAAAAATGCTAGAGTCTAAGATAATCAATACTCCTCTTACAAACCCAAAGATGCAAGGTATATGTATTCCTGCAGTTGCAGTGCTCTCTATTTCATTGTATTGTGCAAGACCTGGCAGACCATCACCATTCGAGGGACTCCCGCTGGTAGGTACTGAAGAATGCCTCCAGATCAATTACCTGAATCACATCTTCAGCAATGAAGTCACTGCAGCAAAAGTAAGAATGCTTCATGCTGACCTACATCATCAGCAACAATGTGGCTGTAAGTTGAAAACATGGCATCACTCATCTGGGAGACACACTTATCTACACCAAATTTCAAATCCTCCAGACTCCACCATTAAATCCCTGGAAGGAGGCCATGGCAAGGAAATCCAGGCTGGTGATGACCTTGAATCTGAATGACACTGCATATCCACTCGTTCAGCTGTTTCAGGAGGTTGCGGGCCTACTAAGAAAGTCTGAGAGTCCTGAGGCACTTTCACTCTACCATGTCCAGAAGGCTCATGCTCTGTGTATCTAATGGGTGTCTTGAATCAGAAATGTACAGCCCCTCTGTGTCGAAAAGTGTGACACTGGAAAAGCACAGCAAGTCATGCAGCATCCGAGTAGCAGGAGAATCGACATTTTGGGCATAAGCCCTTCATTAGGAATGTGCAGCCCCTCTGTCCTATAGATAGCTGAGGGAAAGGCAGTTCCTGTTCCTGTTGGTGTTGATGATCCTGGCCCTGCTCTTGCTGTTCCTCAATGATTCTGTATCCCACCATATTATGGCAATAGTAGCAGATTGAGGATCTGAAGTTGGTAATAACACATGAGCCTCAATTGGCTTGAGCACAGGTGGGCAACTGGGGCCTTATCCCTACCTAAACAACATTATGGAGATCTGGTCAGGGATGTGTTGAAGACACGCGAAATGTCCTTAACACCACCCCCAGCAAAAGTAAACAATAGAATAAGCATTATTGTATGGTTGTAAGGTAAGGATAAATATTTGAATTAGATATAGATTAAATGGAATAATAATCAAAAAAGATGAGATGTGTGGAAATTTTCATTCTGACATAAACTAATGTGACATCAAAATAGTCACAGCTAATTTGAGATGCTTTGCAAGAGTAGGAGGAAAGTCTGTGAACCGAGAGGAAGTATCATTACAAGGTTATTGATAAATGTAAATTGGATTTGACTGTGAAAGAACAACAAGCTCCTTAAAACGCTACAAGCACCTGAACAGAAATAGCCAGCCAGCGGTGTTGGGCCAATAAGTATTTAATGCTATCAACTGTTAAATTAGCTGATCTCTTTCAGCCTGGATAAACCCTTGCAATCATCAGAAAATCCAATGCATGCTGGTATTCGCGAGCTTTAAAACTTCCAAGAACAGAATACTGCAGGTGCTGGAACTGTGGAATAAAACCAGCAAATGCTGAAAATATTTAGCCAAACGTTGAGTTTCGAAAAAAGCAAAGAGACTATACTCAGACGGTGAAGATTAATCACCCAGGGGAAATCCTATTGGGTCAGCACCTGGATTATCTGGGCACAGTGAAACAGGCTTTTTAAATCGCACACACTTCCCTTTATTCAACATTCTGACATTCTCTGCTTTCAGCTGACCTAGTATTTCTGGGCACCAAATGTGGAAAATCTCCACTTATATATTTGCAAGTGGGCTCAGCTTCAAACGGTTCCAATACAGAAACACACTTTTTCCCTCATATTAATGCTGCTCGCTCTCCAAGTATTAATTTACCAGAGATGGTTGTATTTTTATATATTTCTAATTGCATTTTTCCTACCATGGTTTTCAGCTGCAGTTTTTTTTACATTTGGCATTTAACAGATCCTCTTTTGCCCAAGTCTCTGGGTCATCGTGCCCTAGCAACTGATAGTTTCCTGATGAAAAGCCAGGATTAACAGGCCTCTAATTTTCTCCACCACCCTCTGTGTAACAAAACTCCAACAGGCTGCTGAATTACAGATGTTAAATCAGTGAGCTGATATTCTGTGAGTCTGAGAAACAAGTGTAATAGAACATCCTTTGTACCAACATGATACCTGCCTTTAAACTGTGGAAGAACTGCACGCTCCATGACCATTTAGTGTCTTCTATTGTTATGAAGATGTATTAGCTAAAATATTAATTTATGGTGTCATTAGTTACTATATATATAAAGAAACCTTTTTAAAGGAAGGAAGACTGGCTACAACCACTGAAATGTTGCTTTTGCAAAGAACACAGACACAGAGTCTACAAAGCTTTCACAGAGCTGTCACCTGACTCAGACATACATTGGTTGAACTATGAGACTGTCAGAGAGAAACTGCCATAGGGCTAACAGCCTTGTCCTCTCTCTTTTTCTCTGAAATCTCTCTCATCAATGTTTGAAATCTCAACTGCAGACTTAATTGTTGCAAGCCAAGAATTCCTAAAGAGAGCAGTCTGAATCAACAGCAAATTTCAGAGGTAAAGAGAAATCAATGAGCCATGATTCTTTCCACCAAGACCTGCAGCTATTTTGGAAAGTGACCCTTAAGCTGTAAAGTGGCACTCCATAATCTATGAACAGCTCTTTTCTGACTTTAAATTTTACTTGGCCAAGTCTTAAGATCTGATACTCTGTGGAGTTTTATTGCTTTCTCTCATGTGGTGAGGTGAGTGGGGGGGGATAGGGGGTGTTGTTTTTGTGTCAAATGATTGTAAGTGTTTTTGATATGAGTCTTATCTGGAACATTCTGAAGAAAAATCATACCTGACACAAACTCTATTTCTTTCTTCGCAGAAGCTTCTGGACCTGTTGAGTTTTTCTAACATTCTCTGTGTTTGTTTCAGATTTCCAGAATCTGCAGTATCTTATTTATATTGTAGTTGTATATATTTGTACATTTTATACATTTTGTTAATAATTTCTGCATGATTGTTTGAGTGGGTTTTACAAATAAAATTAACTCTTTGCTAACATAAGGTTACGCACAGTGATGTAATTATTTACTAAATTGGCAATATCACCCATTTTTTTTAAATTCAAGCTCTGTTGTCACCAGCTCACTAGCAGGATTTAGGCAGGAGACAGTTCACCCTTCCTGACATGCATTTATAAAGCAATTAAGTGCTGATAAAGATAAAGCCACATTATAGGCATATTGATGTTGTACAAAATTAGTAAATGTCCCTTTCATTGCACTTAGGTATCCTTGGAGATGGTGCAAAAATGAAAATCCGATCAGACAATACTCGGTCTAGTAATACCAATAGAAAGAAAATCATTTGTGCTCTAGGCCATTCTCCACATTTGATTTTCCTTTGCATGCTACACTCTGGGTATTTTTCACAGCCACGTGCAATAAGAGAGAAAGCCTTCTATTTTGCTCCCCTATCATTACTTGATACTGCTGCATCAGCTTATGTAAGAGTTGTACATATTATATGGTCAAATCCTCAGCTCTGAATCGTTGGCATGGATTTAAGCCCCACTATAAAGAGTGGGCTGGTATTGAGGGAGTGCTGCACCATTGAAGGTGCCAGCTTTTGGTTGGTACACTAAAGTAAGGCCCTGCCTGCCACCCAGGAGGACATAAAGGATTTCACGGCACTAATCAAAAATGAGCAGGGGAGTTCTCCCACTGTCATAGCCAATATGTAGCCCACAACTAAATCACTGAAATATTACCTCATTGCTCTTTGAGGGATTTTGCAAAAGATTGGTTAACACATCTCCTGCATACAGGTGCTTAATTGAGTGTCATGAAAGGCTCCACATAAGTGTAATTGCTCTTCTATGATTTAAATATTTTATTTCCATAATGTATCAGGTTTATGACCCTCAATTGTTCAAGTTAACAGTGGCAAAGTGTCTGTAGGTTACAAAGCGCATTATTTTGATCTTACGTTCCTTTATATATCCTCCCTAAAGTGCCATGACTAATGTTCAAGCCTCAGGGCACTCAACAGAGACACAGTGCTTTGGCCATAATTGCTGCTACAAGCCTACTATTTGTTCTAAAGTGAAACATACCCGTGATGTGGTGCAGATTTTTTTTGGAATAATAAATCTTTGGTGAGTTCTAATAACTTGTGATGTAAAAACTGTCAAGTCCTAGAGCTTTGATTGCAAGTATCAAAATAGTCATAGGAAAATCTTTTAAAGCAATTTAGTGAATTACACAGTATTCTGGGGGAACAAGCTATAAATGCTCATTGCCTGGCACTGCAATTGTGGTCACGATGTAATGGCTTTAATCTGTTTCCAAATTTAATACGCTCTGGAAATAGCCCATCATGAGAAAATAAGCAGACACTACAATTATACTACTCATGAGAATCTCCTGTTTTCTGCACCATAGAAAAAACATATCATATGAAAAATAAATGATCATGGCTGATTATCCATCCCAGTACCCTGTTCGCAGTTTCCCCCAAAAACTTTTGACCCTAACGACTATATCTAACTCATTCTTGAAAGCATTCAATGTATTGGCCTCAATCATTTTCTGTGGTTGAAAATTCCATAAGTTCACCACTCTTTTGGTGAAGAAATTTCTCCTCATCTCAGTCCTAAATGGCCTACCTGGTATCCTTAAATTGTGATGCTTGGTCCTGGGCTCCTGGTCATCAAGAACATTCTTCCAGCATTTACCCTGTCTAGTCCTGTTGGAATTGTATAAACTTCTTTGAGATCCTCCCTTAATTCTTTTAAACTCCACTGAATATAGGAGAAAGTGAGGACTGCAAATGCTGGAGGTCAGAGTCGAAGAGTGTGGTGCTGGAAAAGCACAGCCAGTCAGGCAACATCCGAGCAGCAGGAAAATCGATGTTTCGGGCATAAACCCTTCGTCAGGATTCCTTATGGCCAAAATGTCGATTCTTCTGCTTCTCAGATACTGCCTGACCAGCTGTGCTTTTCCAGCAACACACTCTCAACTGAATATAGTCCTAACCAATTGTCTAAAGGTTATTTGGAGTCTGTGGGGGATTAGCTGGCTGTGTAGACAGGCACTGAGGAAGGAGACATGGCTGTAATAGCAAGATTGCTTCAGAAGTGGTTGAAGAGCTTCAGGGCAATGGAGGTAACCTGGGGGACCGCAATGGGAGCGAGACTCCCTGAGCTCCCTTTGGAGGGAGGAGGAAAATGTCTTCAAGATGGGCATCCTCAGAAGAGAGGACGTTGGTTTGCTGGTTATCAGTGACTAGGAGGTCACTGCAGATGCTGGAAGCCTAATGGAGAGTTTCAACCTGAAATGTTAACTTTCCTGCTCCTCAGATGCTGTCTGACTTGCTGTGCTTTTCCAGTTGCACATCTATTGACTCTGGCTTCCAATATTTGCAGTACTTACTGTCTCATAGTCCTTACCAATCCAGTGTCATGCATCAGTCCTGCCAAATCAGGAGTCAGTCTGTTAAGCCTCTGTTGCACTCCCTCCATAGCCAGAACACCCTTCCACAGATAAGGAAGGCAAACCGCACACAATACTCCAGGTGTGGTCTCACCAAAGGGCTATCCAGTTACATTCCTGCTCCTGTACTGGAATCCCTTTTGCTATGAAGCCTAATGGGCCATTTGCCTGCTTCGCTGCCTGCTGCACCTGCATGCTTACTATCAGTTACTAGTGCAGAAGGACCCAGGTCTCTTTGCATCTATTCCTTGCCCAACCTATCATCATTCAGATAATAACCTGCCTTCCTGTTTTTGTTACCAGAGTGGATAACTTCACATTTATCAAGATTATACTACATCTTTTGATGTTATCTATAAATCTGGAGACATTACATTTAGTTTCCTCTTAATCTTTAATTTATATTGTAAATAGATGGGGTCTAAGCACTGATCCTTGTAGTAGCCCACTGGTCATTGCCTGCCGCTTGGAAAGAAGAGCTATTTATCTCTACTTTTGCTTCCTGTCTGCAGGCAGTTTTCTATCCATGTTAGTACAGTACCCCCAATCTCACATAATTTAATTTTACACGCTTGTCTATTATTTGGGATCTTATCGAGAGCCTTCTGAAAGTTCAAGTAAACTATAAAAATTACCTCCCCGTTATCAACTGTACTAGTTACGTCCTTGAAAGATTCTAGTAGATTTGTCAAACATAATTTCCCATCTGTAAATCTGTCCTGATTCTGTCTGCTTCTGTCACTCTTGTCCAAAGTGCTCTGTTATTATATCTTTTATAATGGATTCCAGCAATTTCTACACTACCACTGTCAGGCTAACTGGTCTGTCATTCCTTGTTCACTCTCAGCCTTCATTTCTGAATAGAAGTGTTACATTAGCTAACCTCCAATCCATTAGAACAGTGGCAAAGTTTACAAAATCTTGAAAGACAACCACCCATCATACTCAGCAATTCTCAAAAACTTCAGACACTCATGTTGTTCGATGAATAAACAGTAGGATCAATACTCTTTCTGCAAGAAAAATAATTACAGCATGTGCTTCCAAACTATTTCAGTGTATTTTATTCAAGATAAATGCAGTCTATCCTTGTTCTTATAGATATGACACTTAATAGCTTCCAACAAGCTGATGCTGGGTTTTTTCTGTTCATCTCGGGGCACTGTTAAATTGCTGATTTTTCTGGCTGTCCTCACCTATATTCTTCAGCTTATGATAGGGTAGCTTTACCTCTGCTTCAGTAAATCTAGTGTTGACATTTCAAAGGTATTCAATTATAGGCAAGTTTTCTCTGCCAGTGTGAAGCCTCACTAAACCTGACCATGAGCTACAAGGATGAAGTGACAATATTGCAGCTGTATCTCTGACCTGTGCTCACTCCTGTGCTGAGGTTTCACACCAGTAGGGCAGCTTCTTAATTCCTGCTGTTAGAAATCAAAATACATTCGCTTTCCTCATCTGATTGAAATATACTGATTCAAACCTACAATTGCCACAGACGTACGTAATTTCTTTTGTTTTGAAATTATGGACAAATATTACTTTTGTGGTCCTTGTAACTCCAAGATAGACATCATGCCTCCATGTGCAAATGACAGTTATTCTTATTCACATCTTACATTGAGTTTTTTTAAGAAGTCTTAAAGAGGTTTTGATTAAGTTTTTGAAGACGTAACAAAGAGGATTGATGAGGGCAAAGCGGTGGATGAGATCTATATGGACTTCAGTAAGGTGTTCAACAAGGTTCCCCATGGGAGACTGATTAGCAAGGTTAGATCTCACGGAATACAGGGAGAACTAGCCATTTGGATACAGAACTGGCTCAAAGGTAGAAGACAGAGGGTGGTGGTGGAGGTTGTTTTTCAGACTGGAGGCCTGTGACCAGTGGAGGGACAAGGATCAGTGATGGGTCCACTACTTTTCATCATTTATATAAATGATTTGGATATGAGCATAAGAGGTATAGTTTGTAAGTTTGCAGACTGACACCAAAATTGGAAGTGTAGTGGACAGCGAAGAAGGTTACCTCTGATTACAACGGATCTTGATCAGATGGGCCAATGCGCTGAGAAGGGGCAGATGGAGTTTAATTTAGATCAATGCAAGGTGCTGCATTTTGGGAAAGCAAATCTTAGCAGGACACTTAATGGTAAGGTCCTAGGGAGTGTTTCTGAACAAAGAGACCTTGGAGTGCAGGTTCATAGCTGTTGAAAGTATAGTTTCAGGTAGATAGAATAATGAAGAAGGTATTTAGTATGCTTTGCTTTATTGGTCAGAGTATTGAGTACAGGAATTGAGAGGTAATGTTGCGGCCGTACAGGACATTAGTTAGGCCACTTTTGGAACATTGAATGCAATTCTGGTCTCCTTCCTATTGGAAGGATGTTGTGAAACCTGAAAGGGTTCAGAAAAGATTTACAAGGATGTTGCCAGGGTTGGAGGCTTTGAGCAATAGGGAGAGGTTGAATACACTGTGGCTGTTTTCGCTGGAGTGTCAGAGGCTGAGGTGTGACCTTATAGAGGTTTATAAAAACATGAGGGGCTTGGATAGGATAAATAGTAAAAGTCTCTTCCCTGGGGTGGGGCAGTCTAGAACTAGAGGGCATATGTTTAGAGTGGGAGGGGAAAGATATAAAAGAGACCTAAGTGGCGACTCTTTCACACAGAAGGTGGTGAGTATGTGGAATGAGCTGCCAGATAAAGTGGTGGAGGCTGGTACAATTGCAACATTTAAAAGGCATCTGGATGGGTATATGAATAGGAAGGGTTTGGAGGGATATGGGCCGGGTGCTGGCAGGAGGGACTAGATTGGGTTGGGATATCTGGTTGGCATGGACAAATTGGACTGAAGGGTCTGTTTCCATGCTGTACATCTCTATGACTCTATGGGACCCTGATTTCCACAAAGTATCAATTTTTTAAAAAAACATTTGGTCAACTGTTCAGAAGTAATAGACTTTTACTACAACCAAAATAGATACAGTTATGACTAAATATTGTACATCTCTACTGTACATCAAACCCTTTTACAATGACAAAAAAATTTAAAACTGTTAGCTCCTGAACTATCGCTTGAAATCGGCCGTTAAGACCTGGTCAGAATTACAATGTCAGTATCCTTTTGTTTGACAAATCTGAATGATTTAAACTTAAACTTACTGTTTCTATGATGTATGACTCAATGCAGGATGGGACATTGAAAAGTTCACAGTCAGTGTGAAACATGACATAGCTTTTGTGAAGAAGAATGCTGTAAATCACAGAGAGAGACAGGTCAGATGGGCAGAAAAGTGGCAAATGGAATTCAATTTGGTGAAAGGTCAAGCAATGTACTGGGATAACAAACAAGGCAAAGAATACACAATAAATGACAGGATACCAAGAAATCTACAGGAAATCTAGAGTGTATGTCTACTGTTCACTGAGAAAGCTAGACAAGCAGGTAAGTCGGATAGAGGATATATGAAATATTTTCCTGAATTAGCCAAGGCCATGCATGAAAGAGGTTTTGCTAAAACGCAATGAAACACTAAGTAGGTCACAATTCGAGAATTGTTTGCAATTCTGGTTAGCACATTACAGAAATCAAACAATCATACAGGTGAAGGTACAAAGGAAAATTAAAAGAATGTTGCTTGGTCTTGGGAATGTTCACAACGAGCAAAGATTGGATAGGCTATTGTTACTCTCTTTGGAACAGAGAGGGCTCAGGGGACTTTTAATTGATGGATATACATTTACAAAGGACCTAGATAAGTGAATAGAAAAGTCTTATTTCCTTTAGTGAATAGGTCAATAATGAGAGAAACCAAGGCTGCCCTTCAAGAGCCTTGTGTCAACATCAGCCTCAACCAAAGCATAACGAGATATGAATAAACCTCACTGAATTCTACTCAAACAGAGCACCACCAATTGTGCTATGATATCTCTGAAGTAGATTACTGTTAAAAAAATGGTAGCATTCACCTTAAAGGGGGCATATCTTTAATCCAGTCAATTATCATTTACCTCAATAGGACATGATGTACTAATCCCATGACTTGTTCGGCAGACTGAAGCAACAAGTGATAGGAATGAAGTATACCATACTTAGATCCCCATGAACATTATCAATAAGTAATGTTCAAACAATTAACCCACATTCTTGTTTCATTAGTCCTTGTGGGCGATTGGTGCATTTGCTTTGAGAAGAAGAGCAGAAAATGATGTATCTTGTGGAGTCTGAAGATGCTTGATATTTGAAGTACACCAAGTACACCGTCTGCAACATATTGGCAGCGTGGTTTAGCAGATTTGACTCCAAAATACATAAGCCTACACCGTTCTATGTTCAGCTGAATAAAATAATTGCTGTGAAAGAGAAGTAGTTATCAAAACGTCGCACCATGTGCAAGGATTTTGTAGCTGTGCAGGGATTCTGATATAATACCTTGGTTCTGGAATCACACTTCGCTCAGGTCAGCAGGCATCAAGTCCCGGCAAAAATGTGCAAATTTGGGAGAGCTTGAACACTAAGTTCTAACTGTGAAGCTTGTGCAGATTCCTAGAATTTAAATAGCAGGTTCTGGTGTGAGATCTCATTTTAACTTAGAGCTCCACAGAGAGGAGACTTCATCGCTGCTGAATCTAAATACTACAGATGGGGCTAGGGAGAAGAATCTATGTAGTAGAAACACTGAACAGCTAAAGGAGGGTTACGAGCAGCCAGCTCCATTTCACATCTAAATTTACACCTGCAGAACTTCGAGCTAAAGTCAGGAAAAAAAAATCAGAGTACTCAACAATGCTGCTATTGCAAACAGAATTTAATCTACAACCAGATTAGACACCAGCCACTGAAGGTGCTGCAACTCAGCTAACGTAACCCTGCAAAAGATGGAAGAAACTGTCATAGCAGCCAGAAATGACAGATCACATTAAAATTCCTAAACAAAATTTGGAGCAAAATGATCACAAAATTTACAATACTCAATTGGAAAGCCACAGGTCTCATTTCTGAATTTAATTTGTCCCAACAATATCTCAAGCTTTGTTTCTGGACCTCAGTACTTTTAGAGTCAGATATACAAGCCATAAAAATCAAAATTGCTATAGGCAATGAAGGCTTCTACAGACTGAACATGTCAGGTCTGTCTTGCAATCATCTGAAAAATCCCAAAAAAGATCAGCTCAAAGATCAGTTAATGAGAACAGCTCAACTTTCAAATACACTGTCTGGAATTCATGTTTTTTAGGGAACAGCTGACAGAAACAATTGGCCTATTCAGACATAGATACAGAGACAAGAGTTGTAATTGCAACTTCATGGCCACCCAGGTAACCAACAGAATATTCAATTTCTGACAGACTCTGCCCCAGTCCAGGCTTTGCAACATAACATGTTGGACCAACCCAAAGATTACACTGTGGAAGCACTACTCCAGAGCAGAGGTAAATACAAAGTTGTACTCCTAGGTTGACAAGTCATTCCCCATTGGTTTAATAGCCATTGCAAAAAAGCCTCATAAACAATATAGCCATCCAGAAAATGTCCAACTTTTAAAGATGTATGCAATGCATGTGGTACCAGTGGACATTGGAAGCACTAAGATAGAAAGCACAGTCTAGAATAAGTGGTTCAATGTCACCAGCAACCTTAAACAGCAGCCAGACAG
The DNA here is from genome assembly GCF_004010195.1 of Chiloscyllium plagiosum. Taxonomy (NCBI): domain Eukaryota; kingdom Metazoa; phylum Chordata; class Chondrichthyes; order Orectolobiformes; family Hemiscylliidae; genus Chiloscyllium; species Chiloscyllium plagiosum. The sequence continues at coordinate 35,317,515 of NC_057734.1, forward strand.
ATACAGTACTCAAATAACCAAGAATGCACAAGAAGAAAATACACAAAATGTCTAACCAAGCTATTTGGTCAGAGAAAGAGGATGGTTTTCAACACCTGAAGTGAGCTGACATTCAGCACAGTGAATGTCAAAGAATGTACTGACACAGTGTTACCAAGCTTTGCGACTGTGCAGTTTATATGGCCACGGATGCAGGGTCAGCATAACTCACGTACAAAACGAGATAGTGGTATAGGCAGAATTATCCTTCCATTGAAATGCATGCACTCATGGAAGTGCAGAAAAAAACCACTAGCCATCATTTTACACCCTTCCTAAAAAGGGGCAAATGAGCTCCTCAGTTGGTAAAAGGCTCCCTCCACAAAGCAGAAATGATCCCCAATCACAATAGGTGCCTGTATGAAGGTACAAAAGACATCTATTTTTCAAGGCAGTTTTTTTTCCTCTCAATGCCCACTGCACACAATACATTGGACACAGGAGCTTCAGTCTATATTTAATGGGCAGCTTTAAATAATTGAGATAGGTTATACTACTAGCTTCCACTGCAGGGGCCAGGAAGAACTAGCCCCACACTCAAAGACTGGCTTCAGATGATGTTAAGAACAAACATAAAAAAAATTGTTGAAACACCATATGCTGTCAATGACCAACCATACTCACTGCTCAGACGAAAAGCTGCATAGCCCTCGATCTCATCCTTAAAGTAGACAAAGTTGTCAGTCAGGAACCAGTTAATGAGGTCAGACAATTCCTAAGACTCACTACAGGCCTTAGGAAATTTAACTACGTACCAAATCACACTGAAGGCAAATGACAAACTCACTGCTTATTCACACCCAGGAAAATCCCACACTCACGTGGAATCAAGATAAAATAGGCGATCGAAAGCATGTTCCAAAAGGGGTCATTTCAAAAATCACACAGACAATGATGTGGTGCCTGGAATGGTGCCAGTTCCTAAACTGATTGGATCTGTGAGAATTAATGTTGACTTAACATTTGGCAAGTTGGTACAATAAGATATACATCTGATGGTGTTTATCGATAAGAGTCTTGGTAAACTTGCAAATAACAAATACCTTCACAAGCTGGCATGAATAGCAGCTTCTGACAACTTCCCCTAGAGGACAACTCCAAACTGCTAACCATCTTCATTACATCCAATGGGCATTACTGTTTTAACAACGCTCAATTGACTAAATCAAAGATAAACCCACTTTGCTTGAAATCCTTAAACACTATGATCTTATCATTCAAACTATAACAGCACCAGATGTATCACAGATCTGGGAGTCCTATTTCCATATCCAATGTGATGGGAATGGATGATCAGAGCTCTTACTGACATAGACTAAAAACATGCCTATATCTCCGGCCTATTAGTCAAAATTATAACTGACCACAAGCTAGTGATAAAAGCACAAAAGATATACTCCTGAATCCATAGATTTCTCTTCTGGCTGATACAGTATGAAATGGTCACAGTATATACAGGGAAACTGAAGACAATTGTTGATGGTGGGTCAAGTATCCCCATCAACAGCCCAAGCAATGAAGACAAAAAATTGTTCAAGATTCAAAACAATCCCCACTTTAACCACTCACTATTTGTTAACTACAATGAAGCAGCTGCCGGAATTTCGTGAGGCCCAGTTAGATGACGAAGAATATGCACAGATCCACATTTTGTTCCTGGACGCACATCCCTGTTGCACTGAGGAAAGAGGACTCTCAAGTCTGCACTGTTCAAGGAAGCGAATATTTCACTTGAGCACATGCAACGGAGCAGCTCATCTCAGTTACTCAAAAAAAACTTCTCCAATAAACAAAGTTTTCAGCACGCATTGATAATTCTGAGCTTGATGTAGGGCTTCACTTTATCTTAAGCTCCGGCATTGGTTCTGTGGTTTCCACAGTAAACTCAATCACTTTATCTGGTCTTCAGCTCCCCATATCTCTTATTTTTTGTGTAACAATGAATAAACATTATAACTGAAATTGAACTTAACTATGGTTGAAACTGTTATGCATTTTAATCTTATCTGTATGAATATTAACCTCCTTGTCCCAGTTCAGTGCCTAATAACCCAATCCTGCAGCAGCATATTGAAGAATACCATAATTGCATTATTATCAATCACTTTTGTTCCAGTGTGAATGGTTAGTAATAACACAATCTCTCCATCTGGACATTAACCAGAAGATTCCACACAGACATCCCAAGTTCCATTGCACAGCAATATGCATGCTGGCCTAGTATTTCCCATTCTCTTGAGAAAGTCGCCTTCAACTGCACTAGCCACATTACTCATAGAGAGGAGCAGAATGAATCTCCTCCATCATCCTCCTTTCCAGCTAGACCATGGAATGTCTTAGTACTTTTCTCTTTGAATTTAAAAGGATGGGTATCCTAATCTTCTCCCCCTTTCACAAAGCGTTACGCTTGATGCAAGACCATGAACATGTACGCCCAAAGGATAAACATTAAGGGACAGACCAAGCTCACATCTTCAACCATAGTCACAGGGTTTATCAGTCTCCAATATTGGACAAGGGCACCCAGACATGACTCAGCAAGATCAGCAGTGCCAGGGCACATTGCTGGCTTGGATCCAGTAGCTAAGATCATACTTTGTCTAAATACAAAAAGAAGCCAATAAATAAGTGGCCTGCGTTCTCTGATCCTCAGGGGAACATTTTAATAACAACTGAATTAAAGATTGAGGTTGCTTAGAGAAGCAGTTTGAAATGCATTGACTCTCTACAGACTCTAAAAGAACCCTGTCATATTTAGGGAGAATTGATGAAGGGGGATAAAGACTGGGAATGCTGTGGGGTGGGGGGGAAATGATGTGGAGTAAACGATTAAATATATGTTAACTCTGAGAATAGCTACTGAGCATATGCAAAAAGAGCTATGGATACACCATGTTCCAGAAATCATTCCTCTTTTACAACATCTTGGAATAACTATGTTAACTAAAGCCTTTTAGTGCTTTTCACCTTCTAACAATTATATCCTGTTTTCTTTTTTCCTATAGGACATGGCTGGGGGCATCACTGACAAGCCAGTTGCCCATCCCTAATTGGATTTGAACAGAGTGGCTTGCCAGGCCATTTCAGAGGACATTTAAGAGTCAACCTCAATGCTGTGAGGTTGGAGTCACACAGGTAAGGGTGGCAACTTTCCTTCCATGAAGGAATGGCCTGCAGCAACTAACGATTGCTTTGTTACTATACTTTTCAATTCCAGATTTAAACTCCACCAGCTACCATTGCCTGGGTTTGAACTCAGATCCCCAGAATTACTAGACTAGTGACAACACCACACAGAATACTCCAGCTCTCAGTAAGGATTTCCTCAAGGTCAGCAATGAGATCCTTTGCATTGCTGCTGACTGTAGAACCTCAGTTATTGTGTTGCCTGCCATTACTTGCTAAGAACTGGATTAAGGCTATTCTAACACAATTCCCTAAATTTGTCCATATCAGTAACCAAGAAAGACAACACAATGTAGTTTTAATAGGGACTGCAGTTAACACAAGAGTAAAGTGGATTTAATAAGAAACACCAAGTTGAAATTTTCACTGTCGTCTTACCACTCACCTGTGAGTTTACATCAGCTGCTCTCAGTTTTCATGAATTCCATTGAAATGTAGGGAGTGGAATCAGTTTTAGGAAACAGCACAAAATGAATAATAGCCAACCATCAATTCAGTGGGAGAACAAAAGCTATATAGGAAGGTTGCCAGTTCTCACTGGCCATTTTGCACTATTATCAAAAATCTATTTCAACCCCATCTGTTTGCACTGTAACACTGTGAAGTATCGTTTGAACTAGGAAAAAGTTACACACAGTTGGAAGCAGTTCTTTTTAAATTAATATATTTACTGGAGGAAATAATTAATCTGCCCATTTCAGATTTTTAAATTAACATGTTAACAATAAAAGTTCAGTTATGGCATTTCGTTTTTTTAGTCAAAAGGAGAATTCTTTTTTAATTTGATTTCAGATATTTAGTCATAGTCATAGAGTCCTAAGGCTGAACAGCATGGAAACAGACCCTTCGGTCCAACTCATCTGTGCTGACCAGATATCCTGCATTAATCTGGTCCCATTTGCCAGCACTTAGCCCATATCTCTCTAAACTCTTGCTATTCAGATACCAATCCAGATGACTTTTAAATGTTATAGTTGTACCAGCCTCGAACACTTCCTCTGGCAGCTCATTCCATACACACATTACCCTCTGTATTAAAAAGTTACCCCTTAGGTCCCTTTTAAATCTTTTTCCTTTCACCTTAAACCTATGCCCTCTAGTTTTGGACTCCACTACCCTGGGGAAAAGATCTTGGTTATTCACCCAATTATGCCCCTTATGATTTTATAAGGGCACCCCTAGGTCTCCAATGCTCCAGGAAACATAGCCCAAGCCTATTCAGCCTCTCCCTATAGCTCAAACCCTCCTATCCTGGCAACATCTTTGTAAATCTCTTCCAAACCTTTTCTCATTTCACAACATCCTTCCTATGGCAGGCAGACTAGAACTGAATGCAGGATTCTACAAATGTCCTAACCTATACAGCTGCAACATGACCTCCCAACTCCTATACTCAATGCTCTGACCAATAAAGGCAAGCATACCCAAGGCCTTCTTCACTATCCTGTCGACCTACGACTCCACTTTCAAGGAGTGATGAACCTGCACTCTTTGTTCAGTAGCACTTCTCAGGAACTTACCATTAAGTGTATAAGTCCTGCCCCGATTTGCCTTTCCAAAATGCAACATTAATCGCATTTATCTAAATTAAACTCCACCTGCCACTCCTCAGCCCATTGGCCCATCTGATCAAGATCCCATTGTACTCTGCGGTAACCTTCTTCGCTGTTCACTACACCTCCAATCTTGGTGCCATCTACAAACTTACTATCTAAACCTCCTATGTTCACATCCAAATCATTTATATTTTGGACCAATCCTTGTGGCACTCCGCTGGTCACAGGCCTCCAATCTGAAAAGTAACCCTCCACCACCACCCTCTGTCTCCTACCTTGAATCAGTTCTGTGTCCAAATGGCTAGTTCTCCGTATATTCCATGCGATCTAATCTTGCTAACCCATCTACCATGTGGAACTTTGTAGAACACCTTATTGAAGTCCATATAGATTACATCCACTGCTCAGCCTTCATCAATCCTCTTCAAAAAACTCAATTGAGTTAGTGAGGCATGATTCCCCAAGCGCAAAGCCATGTTGACTATCCCGAATCAGTCCTTGCCTTTCTAAATACGTGTAAATCCTGTCCCTCAGGATCCCTTCCAACAATGTGCCTACCACTGATGTCAGGCTCAGTGGCAACACGTTAGTCAACCTCCATTCTTCCGGGACCTCACCTGTCACTATTGATGATACAAATATCTCAGGGAGGGGCCCAGCAATCCCTGGCTTCCCACAGAGTTCAAGGCTACACCTGATTAGGTCCTCAGGATTTATTCACCATTATGTGTTTTAAGGAGTCCAGCACTTCCTCCTCTGTAATATGGACATTTTTCAAGATGCACCTTCCATATCCTTCTCCACAGTAATCACTGCTGTAAAATACTGGTTTTGTTTCTTCATCATCTCCTGCAGTTCCAGGCGTAGGCAGCCTTGCTGATTTGTATGGGAACCTATTCTCTCCCTCGTTACCCTTTTGTTGTTCATGTATCTGTAGAATTCCTTGGATTCTCCTTAACCCTAATTGCCAAGGTTATCTCCTGTCCCCTTTTTGCCCTCCTGATTTCCCTCTTAAGAATGCTCCTACTGCCTTTATATTCTACTCGATCCCTGCTGTCTATACCTGACGTATACTTCCTTCTTTTCGTTAACCAAATCCTCAATTTCTTTGTGTACGTTAATGTGCTTTTAGCCAAACTAAGCTGGACCTGCCAATAACTAAAGTTTAGAGTATGACTTTAATTCACTTAAAATGAATTCACTTATGCAGAGTTAAAATTGAGTGTCATTCTTTGAGGAAGGCACAGACATTGAACAAAGAATGGAAAGACCAATTTTTATCTGCCTGCCTCTGAAATAAAACCCAATAAATAGCTGCTTTAGAAAGTAACAATTGATAAATCAGTGATAAATTAATGTTACAATAAATAAATCAACATTAAATGCTGTAAGCTGACAATTTAAAGCCTCTGACAGCTGTCCCTTAAGATAAATTCAACATAAATTCATATGGATGTAAATTTAGTGCATTCATGTTAGCAATAAATGACATCCAAAAACCTGAGAATACTTTAGCAGCCAATGTAAAATACATGTCAATCATATGTAAGCATTGAATCAATCAAGTTTCAATACAGTAGAGTGAAGACTTTACGGAGAATATTAAAGACCCAGTATATAAATTGGAATTTTCCCTATTTTGTTCTGCCACTCAAAAAGTTGTCATATATTCTGCAACTAGGTGAATGAAATACCATTATCACTAATTAAATAGTAAAGCAAGGAGTTGAGTATTATAAAAAGGAGCTTTATTATTGTTGCAGTGACATTAACTGTCTTATTTTTAATGCTAATACATGATTCCTATTAAAAGAAATCTAAAGCAAAATTATTCATACCTGCCATCTTGATTTAGGTGTTGCTATTGTGTCAAATTTGATTTTCGCTGGGCTGTCTGAGCTGAATGTTTTTCACAATATTTCAATGCTGCTCACTCAAAATGAGTTAAATCCATCCACTGACTCAAAACCTTTCAGTACGGGAGGTAGTGGTCCATCCTAGCTTTAAGAGAAATTTGAATGCTCATTCATGCAAGTTACAGAAACAATAAGAAGGTCTTAGGAAATCACTCAGAAATGGTCACATTGTTGATTAACACCCCAGGCTAGCAATAAAGCTGGTCTCTCAAAACTGGGGAAGAATTCCCTTTAACTTAATTAGGTCACGAATGGCATATTGGTTGCACACAAAGTCTTTACTTATTCGCAGAAAGGTCTGTTTGTTTCCCCCTCCATCCTGTGGGTGATCTGCATTTTTTCACTGCTAACAAAACGTTGCCTGTGATTTAATGGACTGGCACAACTTAGTTTTCAGAGGTTACTCGAATAAAGGTATTGGGAGAGTTAAAAGGTTGTGCCATTATTTTTTCCATTATGTAAATGTGTGTCATCCTTGTTTCAAATCATTACTAAATTAGATAAAGCAGTTCGCTACCAACACCAAGCAAAGAATGGTGTGTAAATGTCTCCAAGAGATGTCCTCTTTGGACTTCATTAGGGAACTTTGTTGTGACCTTTACTCTTCTTAACAAATATAAATGACCTTGCCATTCAATTTTAAAAAGGACATGATTGTTTATAAATGACTACGTGATTTATGAAACAGGGAAAACTCAAGATTATGTCAATTCACTGCAAGATGATCTTGGGGAATTGTAAAGGTAATAGGACCAATTGGAGATGATACTCAATGCCAATAAATTCTGTCAGATGAGTATCACCAACAAAAAGAATCCACCAACAGACACTGTTATGATTTGTAACCAAATTCTCCATCAAATAGATAATAACATCTACGGTTTCAATTAAAAATAATCTTCAATGAGGATTCCAAATTTATCCATAGAAAACGGGATTCTTGAATGTCTGAGAAAGAATCTATGGGTTTTGCAACAAAATCTTTGAGTTATATCTTACCAAACATTTGCCCATCCAGTCCTAGAGAATGCAAGTTGAGTTTGGGACCCATATGTGATAAAAGACATAAATAAGATTGAGGTGATCCAAAGAGATCCTTCATAATTCTATGCAAAGCAGTCTGGGAAATATATCAGTGTCACATCCTTGATCAAAGATTTAGAATGGGGATCAATGCTGCAAAAGAAGATGAAAAATGTATTGGCTATGTTCTATCAAATATGGAGGGGTGGAATTAGGCAGATACAAGTACCTGGTTCCCTCTGGTGTTGCTAAACATGAGATTCCCATTCTCACAAACCAGAAAGACCATTTGTTTCCAAGAGATTTGCCAGCAATCTTTCTTTCCAAAGACAATCCCACAATGGAACAAGTTACAAAAGGAAATAACCACAGCCCCAATATTTTAAATCTCAAAGGTTCACCTTTAGATTCACTCATTGAAAAGTTTTCATTGTTAGGACTAGAATCTCAGCAAGTTATGTCTGGCTAGCAAGTGCTACCCATATACATATGGGTATTAGTCTGTGAGCCAGCATCACGAAAGGCAGGAGCAGCAAAAATCCCTTTATAGCTTCCCCACTCCTTATTTTTGTAATCTCCTCTGGCTCACAAGCTTCCAAGACAAAAGAAATTTTAAAAAGAACTGCAGATATCAGACACGATTATTGGAAAAACTCAGCAGGTCTGTAAACATTTGCAGAAAGAAAGCAGAGTTAACGTTTCAGATCTGGCGACCCTTCTTCAGATCTTCTTCAGAGCAAAGAAATAGCACCCACTTGCCATTATGCTCTGGGTTAACATCCAGAAATCATAATTTGATTGATGCCCCTCAACAAACCATTTAACAATTATGTTTTCTCCAAATGGAATAGATGGATGTTGATGGAGGAAAAGCTTTCACATTGAATGGATTCAAGCACAATGTCTTGTCTGATGTTTTGTGTGGTTTATTACCTGATCTTGAATGCTATTAGTGTACAAATTCTATCAAATCATTCAAAAGGTATAGAATATCCAACAAAACGGCTTAAGGTTAGGAATCTGAAAGCACCATTTCTGTTCCAGAGTGGGGTCCTTATGATGAAACCATTGCAAAGTGACTTGAAAGGCATTCCATTCATTCTTTATTGAATGCCAAAGACAATGAATTTGATGGCTTATAAAATGTTTTCATTGTGAGTAAAGGTATCTTTGTAAAATCACTTGGTATATAAGTTGCATTCCATATTTGGAATGATAGTTGGACGCTTTGAAGTTCAACCAAATGCCACATTTATGGTATCAGCAAGCTGCCTTCTAAGAAAGTTATCAACAAAGAAGTATCATAGGAACAGGCCCTTCGGCCCTCCCAGCCTGCGCTGATCCATATCTCTATCTAAACCGGCCACCTATTTTCTAAGGGTCTGTCTCCCATTGCTCCCTGCCCATTCATGTATCTAGATACATCTTAAATGACACTATCGTTCCTGCCCCTACCACCTCTGCTGGCAATGTGTTCCAGACAATCACCACCCTCTTAGGTGTATCTCCCCTAAACTTTTCCCCTCTCACTTTGAACTCATGAACCCCCCTAGTAATTGAGTCCTCTACTCTGGGAAAATGTTTCTTGATATCTTCCCTGTCTACCCCTCTCATGATTTTGTAGGCATCAATCAGGCTCCCCTCAACTTCTTTCTTTGCAATGAAAATAATCCTAATCTACTCAGCCACTCATCATAGCTAGCGCTTTCCATACCAGGCAACCTCCTGGTGAACCTCCTCTGCACCCTCTCCAAAGCATCTACATCCTTTTGGTAATGTGGTGACCAGAACTGTACGCAGTATTCCAAATGTGGCCGAACCAAAGTCTTATGCAACTGTAACATGATCTGCCAACTCTTGTACTAAATACCCTGTCCAATGAAGGAAAGCATGCCGTATGCCTTCTTGACCACTCTACTGACCTACGTTGCCACCTTCAGGGAACAATGGACCTGAACATCTAGATCTCTCTGTACAGCAATATTGGATTTTCCAAAATGTATCACGTCGCATTTGTCCGGATTGAACTCCATCTGCCATTTCTCTGCCTAACTCTCCAATATGTCTATATTCTGCTGTATTCTCTGACAGTCCCCTTCACAATCTGCTACTCCACCAATCTTAGTGCCATCTGCAAACTTGCTAATGAGGCAACCTATACCTTCCTCCAAATCATTTATGTATCTCACAAACAACAGTGGTACCAACACGGATCCCTGTGGAACACCACTGGTCACAGGTCTCCATTTTGAGAAGCTTCCTTCCACTACTACTCTCTGTCTCCTGTTGCCCAACCAGTTCTCTATCCATCTAGCTAGAACACCCTGGATCCCATGTGACTTCACCTTCTCCATCAGTGTGTCATGGAGAACCTTATCAATCGACTAATTAAAATCCATGTATACGACATCTACATCCCTTCCCTCACCAATCAACATTGTCACCTCTTCAAATAAACTAACCTTGTAATACCTAACCTTCCCTGCACAAAACCATGCTGCCTATCACTGATAATCCCATTTTCTTCTAAATGAGTATATATTCTATCCCTCAGTATCTTCTCCAGCAGCTTCCCTACCACTGAAGTCAGGCTCACAGGTGTGTAATTACCTGAATTATCCCTGCTATCTTTCTTAAACAAGGGGACAACATTAGCAACTCTTCAGTCCTCTTGGACCTCCCCCATGTTCAAGGATGCTACAAAGATATCTGTAAAAGCCCCAGCTATTTCCTCTCTCACTTCCCTCAGTAACCTAGGGATAGATCACATCCGGACCTGGGGACTTGTCCACCTTAATGTCTTTTAGAACGCCTAACACTTCCTCCCTCCTTATGCCAACTTGACCTACACTAATCAAAGATTTATCCCTAACCTCGACATCTGCCATGTCCCTCTCCTCGGTGAATACTAGGTGAATATCGGCCATGATCAAATGGCCTAATTCTGCTCCTTGATCTTATGTTTAAATACTTATGTACTCACATGTTGTGCCAAAGAATGGTGGAACATGATTTTGTTTCTGTCATTTAACAGCAGATTCAAACTATTGACAAATGTGAGAATTGTTCCAGAATTTATTTTATTTCCACTGAAATAAATCAAGTTGGGAATTTTTAGAAGTGGAACTTACAGAATCAATTGACTGACACTGGAAATAAACAATGCTTGAGCAGTCTCAATACTTGCTACCTGCATTTATGTTTGATGTAGGAGTGTGATACAGCTATTCCTTCCACACGTATTTTATTTAGTCATCCTGGCTACCAGCCTTAATCAAACTGGCAACATCACTTAGTGAATTGCTGTCATTGCGTAGGACATGTAGAGAATAAAAATACCTTCATAAAGGGGAATAAAAATCAATTGATATAAATTTACAGTTACACAGACTCTATGTTTTAGATCTTATCATGGGAAAAGATAAAGGAGATTAGAAGATATTACTCCACCTAGAAGATGACTGTAACATAGAACTCTTTACTGCGAGTGACGGCTAAAACTGAAATGCTATTTAAGTGTGAATTGGAGAAGTATTGGAAAAGGAAGAATATACCGTGATAAATGACGAAAGGGAGCGAAATAGAATCAAAGAAGATTCTTTCAACTCGAGAAGTAGAATTGACCCAGGCACAAGCACAACAAGCCAAATAGACTTGTTCTATGCTGCAATTTCTACAATTCTGTGAAAAATATAACCATTAATAGATTTAAACCATTATCATTTATGTAAGCTTGTAATAGTCCATAAAAAGCAAACCATTCCATTGAAAAGTTTATATGTTCAGTTATAGCTGATTTGAATGAACAATGGTGAATATTTCTCCTTTCTCCTGCAGTCTGCACTATTAATTACCTACTTGTTCCCCATAGTCATGTAACAAAAGCACCAGAATATCTCAAGACATTATTCATTAAAACTGGGAATTTAGTGATGAGCCAGTTTATATTGTTAGGCTTGGGTGAATGTGCAGCAAAATATCTGTCAGTCAGCAGTAAAGTTCTGATTGTATATTTGTCACATTGTGAAAAAGTTAACAACATGATGTCTATTTTGGCCTGTCTCACAAATATAGCCATTTGTTAGCCAGTAGTGTTCCTTTCTTTGGTTCAGGACTTGAGCACAAAAATCAAAGCTGACCCTCCAATGCAGTACTGAGGCAGCGTTTCACTGTCAGAGATGTTATCTTTCGGATAGCACATGAAACTGAGACCCTTTTGGCCGGATATAGAATATTCCCTTTCACTACTTTGAAGAAGAACAAAAGAGTTATAGAACATAGAATATAGAACATTACAGCACAGTACAGGTCCTTTGGCCTCAATGTTACACTGACCTGTGAAACCAATCTGAAGCCCATCAAACCTACACTATTCCATTTTCATCCATATGTCTATCTAATGACCATTTAAATGTCCTTAAAGTTGGCAAGTCTATTGTTGTTGCAGGCAGGCCGTTCCATGCCCCTACTACTCTTTGAGTAAAGAAACTACCTCTGCCTTCTGTCCTATACTTATCCCATCATGCTAGCCATCACCATCTGAAGAAAAAGGCTCTCATTGTTCATCCTATCTAACCCTCTGATTATCTTATATGTCTCAATTAAGTCACATTTCAACCTTTTTCTCTCCAATGAAAATAGCCTCAAGGCCCTCAGCCTTTCCTCACACCAGGCAACATCCTAGTAAATCTCCTCTGAATCATTTTCAAAGCTTCCACATCCTTCTTATAATGCAGTGACAAGAACTGTATTCAATACTCCAAGTGCGGCCGCACCAGAGATATGTACAGCTGCAGCATGACCTCATGGCTCTGAAACTCAATCCCTCTACACACCGTATGCCTTCTTAACAATCCAATCAACCTGGGTGGCAACTTTCAAGGATCTATGTATATGGACACCAATATCTCTCTGTTCATCGACCCTACCAAGAATCTTACCATTAGCCCAGTACCCTTTATTCCTCTTACTTCTTCCAAAGTGAATCAGGTCACACATTTCCACATTAAACTCCTTTTTCCACCTCTCAGCCCAGCTCTGCAGCTTATCCATGTCCCTCTGTAACCTGAAAAATCATTCTGCACTGTCCACAATTCCACCAAGCTTAGTGTCATCTACAAATTTACTAACCATCCTTCTACCAGGTCATTTATAAAAATGACAAACAGCAATGGCCCCAAAACAGATCCTTGAGGTATACCACTAGTAACTGAACTCAAGGATGAATATTTCCCATCAACCACCACCCTCTATCTTCTCTCAGCTAGCCAATTTCTGATCCAAACAGCTAAATCACCCTCAATCCCATGCCTCTATATTTTCTGCTGGAGCCTACCGTGCGGAACCTTATCAAACACCTTACTGAAATCCATATACACCACATCAACCGCTTTACCCTCATCCACCTGTTTGGTCACCTTCTCAAAGAACTCAATAAAGCTTATAAGGCAAGACTTACCCTTCAAAAAGCCGTGTTGACTATCCCTAATCAACCTATTCCTTTCTAGATGATTATAAATCCTATCTCTTATAACCTTTTCCAAGACCTTACTCAAAGTAAGGCCCACTGGTGTATATTTACCAGGATTGTCTCTACTCTCTTTCTTGAACAAGGGAACAAGGGATTTGCTATCCTCCAGTCTTCTGGCATTATTCCTGTAGACAACGATGACATAAAGATCAAAGCCAAAGGCTCTGCAATCTCCTAGGAGAAAGTGAGGACTGCAGATGCTGGAGATCAGAGCTGAAAAATGTGTTGCTGGAAAAGCGCAGCAGGTCAGGCAGCATCCAAGGAGCAGGAGAATCGACGTTTCGGGCATAAGCCCTTCTTCAGGATTCCTGAAGAAGAGCTTATGCCCAAAACGACAATTCTCCTGCCCCTTAGATGCTGCCTGACCTGCTGTGCTTTTCCAGCAATACATTTTTCAGCTCTGCAATCTCCTCCCTGGCTTCCCAGAGTATCTTAGGATAAATCCCATCTGGCCCAGGGGACTTATCTATCTTCACACTTTCCAGAATTGCTTACACCTCCTCCTTGTGAACCTCAATCCCATCAAGTCTAGTAGCCTGTATCTCAGAATTGTCCTCGACAACATTAACTTTTTCCAGTGTGAATACTGACAAAAAAATTCATTTATTGCTTCAACTATCTCCTCGGACTCCACGCAAAACTTCCCACTGCTATCCTTGATTGGCCATAATCTTACTCTAGTCATTCATTTATTCCTGACATACCTAAAAGCCTTAGGGTTTTCCTTGAATCTATTTGCCAATGACTTCTTATGTCCCTTCCTTGCTTTTCTTAGCTCTCTCTTTAGCTCTTTCTTGGCTAACTTGTAACTCTCAAACAGAGTTTGAGAACTGAGCCTTCACATCTCATCTTTACATAAGCCTTCTTCTTCCCCTTGACAAGAGCATCAACATCTTTAGTAAACCATGGGGCTCCTCACTCGACAACTTCCTGTCTGCCTGACAGGTACAAACTTATCAAGGACACGCTGTAGCTGTTCCTTGAACAAGCTCCACAGTTCAATTGTGCCCATCCCCTGCAGTTTCCTTCCCCATCTAACACATCCTAAATCTTGCCTAATTGCATCATAATTGCCTTTCCTCCAGCTAAAACTCTTGCCCTGCAGTATATACTTATCCCTTTCCATTACTAAAGTAAACATAGCCAAATAGTGGTCACTATCACCACAGTCTCACCTACCTCCAAATCTAACACCAGGTCGGGTTCATTACCCAGTACCAAATTCAATGTGGCCTCGCCCCTTGTTGGCCTGTCTACATACTGTGTCAGGAAACCATCCTGCACACATTGGACAAATACTGACCCATCTAAAGTACTTGAACTATAGTATTCCCAGTCAATAGTTGGAAAGTTAAAGTCCCCATAACAGCTATCCTGTCATTCTCGCTCCTATCGAGAATCATCTTTGCTATCCTTTTCTTGACATCTCTGGAACTAGTCAGAGGTCGATAGAAAACTCCCAACAGGCTGACCTCTCCTTTCCTGTTTTTAACCTCAGCTCATATTACCTCAGTTGACGAATCCTCAAACGTCGTTTCTGCTACCATAATACTGTCTTTGATTAACAATGCCACCCACTCTTTTACTATCTTCTCTGTTCTTACTGAAACATCTAAATCCCAGAACCTGCAACAGCCATTCCTGTCCCTGCACTACCTATGCATCCAAAATGGCCTTAACATCGGAATCCTAGGTACCAATCCATGCTGCAAGTTCCCCTACCTTGTTCCGGATGCTCCTGATGTTGAAGTAGACACACTTCAAACCAACTTCTTGCTTGCTTGTGCACTCTTGCAACCTTGAAACCTTATTTTTGACCTCACTACTCTGAACATCCTGTAGAGTGAAGCGACAATTTAGGTTCCCATCCCCCTGCTGAATTAGTTTAAACCCTCTCAAATAGCATTAGCAACCCCCCATGCTCCCCCACCCCACCCCAGAATAATGATACCCTGCTGGTTCAGGTGAAGACCATCCTGTTTGTAGAGGTCCCACCTACCCCATCTACGAGCCCCAACTATCCAGGAATCCAAAACCCTTCCTCCTGCATCATCCCTATATCCACAAGTTCAACTCCTCTCTCTCTCTCTATTCCTCGCCTCGCTTGCACGTGGTACGGGCAACAAACCACAGATAACAATTCTGTTTGTTCTAACTCTGAGCTTCCACCTATGCTCCCTGAATTTCTGCCTTAAATCCCATCTCTCTTCCTATCAATGTCATTGGTGCCTATATGCACCACGACTTGGGGCTGCTCCCACTCCTCCTCTAGCATCCCGAAAGCATGATTATGGACATCATGGACCCTGGCACCTGGGAGGCAACACTCCAACCATGAGTCCCTCTTGTTCCCACAGAAACTCCTAACTGTACCCCTACCTATGGAATCCCCAATTAATAATGCTCTGCTCCTCTTCCCCCTTCCCTTCTGAGCAACACGGACAGATTTTGTGTCCCATTGCTTACCCCTGGTAAGTCGACCCCCCGACAGTATCCAAAACAGTATATTTGTTGTTGAGGGCAATGGTCACAGGGGTTGTCTGCACTGCCTGCCAGTTCTGTTTCCATTCCCTGACGGTAACCCACCTACCTTCGTCCTGTACCTGAGGTGTGACTACCTCCCTGTAACCCCTCTCAATCACCCCTTCTGCCTCCAAGTTCATCCAGCTCCAGCTCCAGTTCCCTAACATGGTTTTTGAGGAGCTGGAGTTATTTGCGCTTCCCGCAGATGCAGACAGCAGAGACACTTGGGGTTGACTATATTCTGCACATGGAGCATTCAACTGCCCCACATTCTGCAGGAGGAACATTCAACTGCCTGGAATCATCCATGGAATCATCCATGGCACACTGACCAATTTTTGATCAATTGAACAAATCTTCTGGCTATCATCAATTTGCTGTGCATGGGAACATGCTTTGTGCAAATTGACTGTTGTGTTTCCTAAGTTAGAATAGTTGACTACACTTCAATAAATCTCTTGATTGGCTGTAGAACTCTTTGTTACAGCCATTGCTTGGGAAAATGCTATATAAATGTGAGTCTTTTTTCTTTATAATGCATGTAGAAAACAGAGAATACCAACAAAGCTAACAAAACAAATAATCCCACTTTTTTTTGTCTGGGTATAACATGAAACTGATGCAAATAGTCAAACTGTTTGATTGTCCCTCACCATAATCATACATTAAAGCTCCCAGAAGTGAAATTAAAAGCAGATGGCTGTTACAACAGGAACAGACTTAAAGCATATACTTCAGCCTCGTTTCTTGAACTTTGATGATTTGTACAGATGCTCCTGATTTCTTTTTGAAAGAGGAGGGAGATTGACCTAGGAATGGACATGTGCTGTGACATGTACTGTGGATGTTGCTGACCTGTCCAGTATTTGAACAGCTGTACTGAAATTTCACAGATATAAATCACACTAAGCCCAACAACCCATAGGGACATCAGCCTTCTCCCAGAAAACGGCAAAAATCTGATCACACTGTATTTCTGTGAGAATTTTGACTTAGATTAGCTTTGCTTAAGAATTTGCGATGCATTTCATGAAGTGGAATCTACATGGTAAAGGTTCTAAGCGCTTAGAGCTAACACTGAGAATGCTTGGGTGGTATTTAATATAAGCAACATGATTTAGCCCACCAGCTGGGAAGTTGGTGAGAGATCCATATTGCCTCCTTTGGGAATTGCATGCCACATGAACAGTGACCTCCCTTTCTCCGAATCCCTTTCACAGAAATCCCACCCACCCATCCCCTGTGAGCTGGCTCAGGACTGATGGATCCTCTTTAAGCTACATCTTTCATCTTTTTTCTTATTATAGTCATAGAGATGTACAGCATGGAAACAGACCCTTCAGTCCAACCCGTCCATGCCGATCAGATATCCCAACCCAATCTAGTCCCACCTGCCAGCACCTGGCCCATATCCCTCCAAACCCTTCCTATTCATATACCCATCCAAATGCCTCTTAAATGTTGCAATTGTACCAGCCTCCACCACATCCTCTGGCAGCTCATTCCA
>NC_057734.1:35336864-35373128 GCF_004010195.1 Chiloscyllium plagiosum
TAAACTCCCACATCTGACAAGAAGTACATATCACTGCAAAGGCCATTTTTGCTCCTTCACAATCTACAGACCCAGAAAATAACACCGTCTTATTCCTCTACAAACACTGCCCCAGGTTAAATTAATAGCTATGGCTTATATTTTAAGTTTAATCAAGAGACTTATCTCCAAAAACATATAATCAAGAAAGAATCCACTGTACTCACTACTGCAGCCGTTCTCTTGGACAGACTTAAAACTACAATGAACTAATCTGATTCTGTGCTGTGAACTTGGCCCAACAGTTCCTCCAAGATTAGTTGTGAATTTCACTGTTTGTTAATTTTCCCAGATGCATTCCGATGTCCAGCGATACACGAATTCAAACAGCAAAGGCGATAACTGTGCAGGTTTTCTCTCTCTTGCACTGTCCTCACTATGTGCTTCCTTTGTCTGCTCTTCTCCCTTGTGATGATATTGGAATAGCTTTTCACTGTATTTTACTGATTTTCTCACTGTTTCTACAGTGACAACAAAATTATTCATTCATCATTATTTTTATTTTATTTTTTCTCATTTTTATTTGGTTCTGCGACTTGCAATTGAAAATTGAACTTTGAACTTTGAACAGCAGCTTGTTTTTAAAAAGAAGAGAGAAGAAAAGACTGTTGTTAATTGTTGGGAACTGGCCTGGAAAGGTAATGCAAGTTAACAAGAAAGAGAAAACTGGTAATGACTTCTTTTTTTGGACAGGAGACAGTTTTGATTTGAAAGCTGTTTTTGGTTTTGCACTTTCTAGTTATTCTCAAGTTATCAAATCATTTCAGGTTCTGAGAAATAAATCCCAGTTGTAAGACTAACCTAAGAGTCTCTAGGTGTCTACAAAAGCTGTTTGCATTGACCATGACCTTGGAATTCAAGCAAGGTATACAGTCCTTCATGCATGTAATACATCTTATCATCAAAGGGATTTCATGAGGGCCTGATAATCATCATGAAGCCGGTTATCAAAATGGCAAATTATGACTTGTTTTATTTTCTTTTTAACTTATCCCTTAACTGTGTCTGTGCATGAGTGGGAGGTTTATGATCAAAGAAGATTGGGCTGAGATCACAAATATTAGATTGCCTTGTTTCTGCTAAAATTTAATCATTAATATTAAATTATTAATTTTTGTTGAAATTATAAACTTGGTGTCCAAGATCTGGTGTTCATAAACCAAGATCTGGTTCAGAACAATTAAACATATTTGAGGGTCATTGATGCTTTAATTTCACTGTGTTACGAATCCAGTGGTCAAGTGGCTGATTTGGTTTTGTTTGTCAAAACACAGCCAGGAGCGATGGTAACTGCCAGCACTGAATCCCCCATTGGCCCAGGGTCATTGATTAATACCAGGCCACAGAGAAATGAAGGTGAAGGAGGGGATTCACAGAGTAAGTATTACAGGAACGGGAGCTAGGCTAGGCACTACAGAAATGCAATTGTGGCAATGTCACTGGTGAATAGTTGAGAGGTTCAAATCCCACCACGGTAGTTGGTGGGTTTAAGTTTTATTAGTTGATCTGGAATTGAAAGTTATTGTTATTAAGGGTGAACATGAAACTGTTATTGCCTATTGTAAAAACACATCTGCTTCACCATTACCTTTTAGAAATCTGCAAACCTTTCTGATCTGAGCTGCATGTGACCAAGGTCTACGGCAATGTGGTTAACTTTTTAAGAATCCCTTCACTTCTGGGTATCTTTCTCTCAGTCCAAATGAACTTACGTTTTCAAAGGAGACAATTTAATCAGGCTTTCTTGAACTAACGAAAATACTGAACTATTAAAAACTAAACCTGAGAACAAATAGTAACATAAAGTATATTCATGGACTAGAAATAACTGATGGGTCCAGAAAGATAAAAGTTAAAATAAAAGAACCAGTGTCTGATTTGTTTATGAAGAGCAGAAGTTGACCATCGTGGTCATTACAATGGATGTTACCAATGATATTGACATTTGTAGTTAATCAATTTCAAGATTCTTGCCTCTTCAAGTTGAATGAAACTTTTTTGTTCTGATTCCTGTCATCAGTGGCATCATTTAAGAATGAGAGAAAGTCTTTTCCCTTTTCTTTTCCTGCAATGCAAAGCTGCTTATGTGGCTGTTCCACAGCTGTGAGACTCACAGTACAGTAATCCAAACATTAGGACATTAAGCACTAACATACACAGACCAGAGTTGACATTCCCTTTTTAACCTGTGCCAGTGTATTATTTAAAACGAAAAAAAAGCCTCTCTTCCAGACTGCTAACCTCCTTTTACTATCATTTTCACAGTCTAAGAGAGTCCCAGGGGATTACAATTTCAGCTTGTAATGCATTTTCTCCCTTCTTTAACATCTCTTCAGCTGTGACATTCCAGCATCTCTCTATCCTGGCAGCAACAAGATTCACGATTACTGACAACATTTAGCTGTATATACTTCCCTGTAAAAATATGTAATTATAGTTTGATATATCCATAGGGGTTATGATCCATGGTCACAAATGGCCAGGCATCTGTGGGAGAAGTGGGGAGGATGCTGAACTAGCTCCAGCCAATGTATTGAGGAAGGTGCCAGATTTAGCAGCTGCAAGGGATATGTGGACATCAGCGATTCATCTATAGTGCCTAACACTAATCTTCCTGCTGACCCCTTCTGAGTAGTGTTAGAGATCATCAGTTGGTCAAATCCTGGCATAACTGGCATGAAATGCATTGTGAGGGCAAGCCTTTCTAAGATTAAAGTCCACTGTTTACATTTTCACATTTTGTTCTGTAGAAATATGTGCTAATGAAAATCTTAAGTGATTTGAATGTAATCACATGGCCAAAGTAAGCAAATTTCTGAACTCGAGGCATAATCCCAGGCCCTGTCTTGATTTGGATTTAGTTACTGATGGTAACCTTTCATATGGTCTCGCTATAATATGGTTGAGTTCATAATCCGAGATGGAGTATAGTTGAGACAGTATTACAACAAATTGACATTTGTAGTTAATCAATTTCAAGATTCTTGCCTCTTCAAGTTGAATGAAACTTTTTTGTTCTGATTCCTGTCATCAGTGGCATCATTTAAGAATGAGAGAAAGTCTTTTCCCTTTTCTTTTCCTGCAATGCAAAGCTGCTTATGTGGCTGTTCCACAGCTGTGAGACTCACAGTACAGTAATCCAAACATTAGGACATTAAGCACTAACATACACAGACCAGAGTTGACATTCCCTTTTTAACCTGTGCCAGTGTATTATTTAAAACGAAAAAAAAAGCCTCTCTTCCAGACTGCTGTGGTCAGTTAGCTCAGTTGGCTGGCTAGTTTGTAATAGAGAAATGACAGAGGTTACCATGACAGATTTTCCTTCTTGACCTCTCCCCTTGCCCAAGATGTGGTGACCCTCAGCTTGAAATGCCACCAGCTGTCGGTCTCTAATGAGAAAGAGAAGCCCTGTGGTGTTATAGGATTATGGCAACTTTTACAAGAAGTTTTTTTTAATGATAAGAAGATGGAGATAATCAATTTAACTAAATTAAGATTTATTCCTTTTGATTACAAGTAGTTTATATACATATATTTCTAAACTACATAAATTCACAGATCATCAGTTCTCACTTTTACAACCATTGCAAAAATATTTTGAATGCAAAATTGACAAATCATATCCCATTTATGTAACTGATTGACAAATGTTGAAGAAATCAGTAATTTTAACTGAATGACTCTAGTAATTTGTCTCTCTCTTTACATGAAGGGGCTTTCTCACACTTGCAGCTGTTAAATTGACATTTGCTTCCAACCATCTCACTGATTCTTCTTGGCAGTAAATAACTGAATTGGGCAAAGTGAAAATTTCTCTAATTATGCCCCTTAAATCACAAAGAGGCTGCCATTTCATCGGCTGGAGGCTGGTTCCAAATTTAACTCATTGTTTCATTGTGAAAATGACAAAATTTGAAAGCAGTGTTGTGGCTCAGTGGTTTGTGCTGCTGTCGTACAGCACCATGGTCCTGGGTTCAATTCCGTCCTTGAGAAACTGCCTATATGAATTTGCATGTTCACCCTGTGTCTATGCGGAAATTCTCTTGGTGTGCTGGTGTCCTCCCACAGTCCAAAGATGTGCAGGTTAGGTGGATTGGCCATGTGAAATTGCCCATCGTTTGTAGGCAAGGTGGATTAGCCATGGGAAATTCAGGGTTAGAGGGAAGAGGTGGGTGAGATCCTTTTTGGAGGATTGGTGTGGACTTGATGGGCTAAATGGCCTGCTTCCACACTATAGCAATTCTATGAAAGCAGAACAAAGAATGCCATCTTATGGAAATTAGATATCATTTCTAAATACATATTTCAGTATAAAGTCTGGCTTTATACTGTTGACAATAAAGTTACACTTTATTAATTTGCTGGTCAGGTAGCAATAAATTCAAATTAAAATTGTGGTGGCCGAAATGAACATACACTAAATTGTGTTCAGTACCTGAGCAAATCGTGTTAAAACAGGGCCTCAGAGTATTTACTTTCGTACTTTCATGAACTTTTTCTGCAGATTCATGGCATGAAAGGGCTTACAATTGTTGTATTTTTATGTATAGCAATATGAATAGTTAGTAAAACAGGATGGGTTTAAATCCAGGATGGGCTGAAGCATTGAATATCTTCTCGTTTGCAATTGCTGCAAAAGTCATATATTAAATTTGTTTAGATAATTTCAGTCAAATCCCTTGATGGGCATGGGCCAATAGTCTAATTTGCCACTAGATTGGCAATCTCATTCATAATGGCAGGCATGGGGAATGAATAACTGTTACATTAGAATAACCGCTCAGGGTCTGAGGTTGCAATAGATTGTTCAAATGGAGATAAAGGGAGCTTTACTCTGTTTCTAGCTTTGTGCTTAACCTGAGAATCTGATATGTAAATCCATATTACACGAGCCACTGGGTCCTCATTCCATTGGGTAGTAGAACCTGATGGTGGGCAAGCTATTTATTTTTTAGCAAGTCTTCTGGGCAGTCTGTCTTAGCGACCCCTGGAAAGTTTTCGATTTGACTTGCAGCATGGGAATCAAGAGACACCTGCTATAGGGCATTTAGTGGCTCTACCCTGATGTAAAAGCAGCTGAACGCTGTTTGCTTTGAGTGCCACAGGCAAAGGCTGATTAAATAACCTCGAAGGGGAAGGAGGGATTTTGTTCTCTTTGCACTTAGTGATGTTAACATAAATGAAATCACAACTTAATTGCTCAAAAAGTGGCTGCATTGAGGAGCTGTTTGCATTTGAAAGTGGAAAGCAATATTTTCTTGTTAAAACATTGTTTGACTTTTATCTTCCATCTGAGATGGCAGTGGATTACATAAAATCCTTAGTAATGTCTTTTAGAGACCATTTTCTTGGGAGTTTTCTATTAAGGAGAAGCAGCCTGCATAAATCATTGGTCAATTTACTGGCTGAGTTTGGTTATCACTGCCATAGGCACATTGAAGTAAAGCATATTGTATGGAAAGTAATAGATGACTTTTACTGTGCTGCAAGGCTGGAAGATACTGAGAGGTTTGCATTTGAATTTTAAAGCTGGAGTTTTGTTCCAGCAATGTGTGTCACACAATTAGTTTAAGAACCAGTGGAAACCACCATTTTGCTTCTTTGGGAGAGATTCTACTCCCAAGAGCTGCAGTCAGAGGCCACCAGCTTCCCATTGCCAACAGCGCCACCAGAATGGTGACTGCTGCCAGGGCTGTTCCAAGACCTACCCAGAGGATTGACATCCTTGGAGACAGTGAATGAAACCAGAAGGGACTCGAAAGAAGAACGTTTGCAGGGTGGGTGTGGGCTCAAGGAGTCAAAGACAAGGGTTGGTAGGGAATCCCTTTCTGATACCAGATCCCTCGATCAAAACCTGAGTACCTGTCAGTGAGAGACAATGCTGCCCACCCCCCAACACACACACAGACAGACACACACACATACTTGGAGAACCCAACAGATTTTGTTGGGAGCCCTTAGGGAACCACAGAAAATGTGTGAAGGTCTTTTTAATCCTCAGAGCCCCCACTAAATTCCAATAGATTCAAGGATTCAAGGATAATAAGCTTTAAGCAGTTCAATTATTGGCCTCACACTGCTAGCTGGTGGAATTGTCATGTCAGACCCTTCTCAATTCCAGCTTAATAGGGAGTAGGTTGTATGATTCTGACTCTTCGAATTTCACCCCCACCCCAGCAGGATGTCTGCTGTAGTGAGCTCCTTTAAGTTCAGTATTATCTTCTTTGTTCATTCTCAGGGCGAGGGCACTTTTAGAAAAATTTACATTTATTGTCATCCCTAGTTTCCCTGAGACATTAACTACACAGGTGATTTACCAGCCCCCTTGTCCTTCTTGGCTAAGGTTTACAGAGGGACAGTCAGTATCCTATTACATTATAGCAGCCATCACAATGGAGAACAATCTGAACTCTGGACGTCCATTGTGGTGTATTTCCCAGCACAGCCAACAAAAGAATCAGGTGCAGTACCTCCATGTGATTGTGGTACGGAGACCTGAGGTTTACTGTGCTGTCACACAAACCTCCCTGGACTAAGATCAGTTAACTCAGCAAAGTCAACCATGGACAATTTTATAACATTGGATACAATTGCTCAGCTTTTTTTTATTGCTTTGTGAATATATGAAGCTTTCTATTTTTTGCATCAGTGATCATTCCCATTTGAGTTTTGCCCTTGGAGTTTATGTTGTCCTTCAAGTGGGGAAGTTTATCTTATCAATAGTACCTGCCCACCAACTTTCTGAATGTGTCACTCCAAACCATACAATAGGTAAAAGATGTTAACAAGATCATGCCGGTAGATAAAATGCTTTTACTGGAAATAAAGCTAAGATTTTCTCATTATGTCTATTTTATCAATATAGTTTAATAATATTTTTAAATAATCCTCTTCTTTACTGGGCTGAATCATTCCTCTCTGTGTTTATCTTCATTGCTTAACATCTATCCAATCTAGGAGGATTTATTTCTAAATACTATCTCTTCACCTTTTGATCTACACGTACACTACATGTATGCAAGTTACAGTCTTTGCATTCATTATATCAGTTTTGAACTTATATTATTAATGGACTTTGGCTGGTGCAGCCTCCTTTGTGTCATTCAGCAGCATATATTACTGTAATTCTTTTTTCTGTTTTACCTACTGTCTCTCATTTGTTGTGACTGGTCAGATACATCATTCTTTGATTTGAGTTAACATGCCAGTTATTGCTTTTTAATACAAACCTTCAAATACTGTTCTCAAATTGAGAACTTTAATTGATAACTTTTTAACAAAATAAATATGCCTTGCTGATTTTACCCTGAATAACTGACTAAAGTACTGTGATAATCACTCCACTGTGCGCTGCATAAATGTATGCTAATGTGTTCCAGGATCAGCCGAACAAGGTTATATTTACCCTTATTAAACTAAACTAATAAGATTTTCAAATGGCTAAATATCACCTTGGATTCAGTTATCCCTAGTCAAATATTTGAGCTCTTTTGCAATGCAAACCCTTGCCCTGTGTAATTTATTTTGGTATGGAATAAGAGTATATTTATTACATATTAATGAATAATGTTAATAATGCATAGCAGTATCAATAAAATAACACATGGCGATAGCCATGGTAAATAAATTAACAGTTCAAGAGCATTTTTTGCATTTTGGCAATAACTCTGCATCTCAGGCGCAGCCAAGAAAGGTTAATGCTTATATACCCAGGAATGTTTGAATTAATCTACCCCAAACAATCCATCAGAATTGACAGCTTATTTCGATCACAACAGGTGCCATTGCACTTGCCTTTGGGGGGAGGCTGGGAAAGGCAGCGCTTTCTGTATGAAGTGCACCCATTAATGATAAGCGAGGCCACAGTTAAACTGTGAGGGTATGTCACCAATGCCATATTGTTGGGCGATCAGAGAAAAGAAATAGGACAATAAAATCCAGCTGTGAGGGATTAGCAATCACATCCATATTTAATAAGCATAGATCAAGTATACTACTTCAATTATCATTATGTTCACCAGATAGAACTTTGTGAATCAATATAGTGATTTCAACCCTAAGTGTCTCTATGATTTATATTTTTTCAGGGGAAAAAAACACTCAATTATTTTACATTGGGCACTTATTCTGAATATACAAAATTTGGCAAGTGACAATGTAAATTGAACAACATACACATTTAAGGAATGAATCGTGCTGAACTTTACAATCAGCAATCTACAGACACCTAAAACATACCCTTGTAAGTTCCCCTTGATAATTGCCACTACAGTCTCTATATATGCTAATAGATCCGTTAATGCCTTACTTAACATTCTGTGCGCATACAATAGCAACACACAGCAATGGATACTGTATTACGGCAATGATGAAGTGTGATATGTCAGTGTTTAGGAATTCAATTTTTATTTAATACAGAAGGGACCTAAAAGTGTGTGATGAATCTTCTGAAATACTAATCTCAAAACAGCATCCAATTTCTTTTCATTTGTGTGGCAACAATAAGAATGCAGTTCAGACAGAGTGCAGTGTGTATAACTATTATCATGTGTCTGATGCATGTTCAGCATAGAAAGCCTGTCCTTGTGGAAGTGATTTATCATTGTGACACCTCACAATGCCGAGTTGGCATGGCCAAAAATGACGTCTTAGATAATTGAATGCAGACCAGAAGGAGACTGAATAAAGAGACCTGCATTCACTCTTGTACAAATCTCTTTTCTCCATTTCTGCTCTGATTTCTAAATGGATTCTAATTCTTTGGTCCAGTTAAAAAGTGATCTGTCTTTCCACTCGGTCTATATCTCTTTCATTTGTACTTTCCTTTCAGTCTAATGGAATGGCTATAAAATGCCATGCATTGTTTGCTCTCTGTTATCAATGCCTGTATGTAATGACTTGTAATTGTTGCTGGAGTGTGCTCCCAAGCTTAGAGAATTTAGACACAGGCCTCAGGCAAACAGCATCAGCACCCCCTACTGGTATATACAACCATTGTAGCCTGCGGTTCCTTCATTGTTGGTGTCAGATCTCTGACAACCTCCATTAATTAAAAGTAGTTTTATTTTCTTTGAGTAGAGCTGCAAATTTGATCATCAAGATGTTTGCTTCTCTATTCACAGTTCTGCCTTGCATTCGCAAAAAAGAGAGTGATATGCCTTAAAGCAGGTGTTTAATTCAAATCCAAGCTTTTCTGGATGTTTACACAGACACTTTAAACATTCAATGCATTTCCATTCATTAGGTGTAACATGGCCTTTGATGTGAATTGTCTTTGGGGACATAGAGCACCTACACATTATGTGCAATCTGTTTTTAAATTTCAATTTCGTACATGTTTGCTATCACAGATTATACATTACATGTGACTTGCATATACGGAGGACAGTTGCACACATTTAGATAGCACCACTCAGTGAAACAATTGAGGGGGAATTGCTAGTCTCTGATTTGAGTGAGCTTATAAAGGGTTATCTTGAATTCTTGTAGAATTGTAAAACTTTATCTTCAGATGTAAGAGAATAACCCACTTCTTGTTGTCATGCTAAATTGTAATGTATTTTTTTTTGTTTTGGTTAATCCATTTACTTTAGTTCATTGTCAATATAAGCAATTGAACCAGCCTTTACCAAACATTATATACATGTTGAGGATTTCTTTATCTATACTCTGTTCCAGCATAACGCTTTACTTTTGTGTATGAGTGCACTGCAAATAAAGCGTGGAAGGCACTTACATGCAGGGACACATCTTGCGTAAAACTGTAGATGCACATGACCAGGTTGGAAATGTTGCTGAACATCTGGTGTGGAATACCCGAAGGTAATGCAGTGCCAGCACTCAGTTCAAGTGCAGCTCACGAGGTAAGAATGTTCGTCAGCAGCAACTTTAGTGAAGTCCATGATGCCTTAAGCTACTCTTCAGGTTAAATGATTGCACAGGACTGAGTCACACAGGATTGCTGGAATTATTACTTTAAGTACACCTACTTCACAGAAAATAATCAGCAATTGTGACTTTTCAAAATAGTCACATTTAAAATAGCCAAAAGCTATTATTTCCCTCTGAGTTATCCATTTATGTGGACACCAAAAGCAGACAATGAAGTGAATTGTGCAATTTTTATTAGCAGGCATTTTAGCGGTTGCAATTATGCTGCTTAAGTATTAGCACAGCATGATTAAAACACTTAAATGAAATTTATTCATCCACCATTTTAGCAGAAAAATTAACCCATTTAGTTTGAAATAGATTAACTCTTCCTTTTAAGTATCAGACAGAAGAATTTTATTTCAGTATTCCAATGCTTACATGCACACAGCTTAATTCTAAGGCCTTAATCTTTTGGCAGCTATAAGCTGTGACTAAATAGAACAGATGGAAGACACAGTTGGTAGGGTTTGCAAAGTGGAAGATATTTATTTTACATATAACAATGTAGCATGCTTTTATCATTTTGGTGCTGCCTTTTCATCTTCCCTTTTTAAACAGTTTTTCTTCATTCTCATATTACTCACTTTTTCTTTAAAATGAAACTTCACCAAGATTAAATGGTCTTGTCGTCTTAAAATTATCCATGCAAGCAGCCAGCAAAAAGCTTACTTTTTTGCCTCTAGCTATCACCTAAATACAAGTGGCTTAGGAACAATAGCCAATGGTGTCGTAATTGTGACATATCATCAATCAACTCCCATTGAAAACCATTTAGACTATATAGGCAGATGGTCACACACATGGTCATTGACAAATAATTCATTAATGATTGCTCTAACATTGTGCGGATAGGAATTTACAAAGAACTATTAACTAGTGTGTTAAAACAAAAGTGCACTGTGGAAATTAAAGTCTCCTTTAAGTCACCATGCATTCCAAATCCTGCTCTGAAATGGTTAAATTAGATAAATGCTTTCTTTATTACACTGCAGCATTTCAGGATTTTTCTGAGTGTCTTCGAACAGATTTTTGCTACAATCTCAATTGGGACAATCCCTGTTTCTAAATCAATACAACTACAGTGAGGGAATGACCTTAAATTGGCAAGGTAATCAGTGGAAATGGGATGCTGCCAATTTAGTATTGAACAAATGCGTAAACCCTGCAATTCAGAAATACAAGCATAATAATTCTATTTGGTGAGTTTGGAAGTTAAATAACAATTAATGGATAGATAACTGAATCATATATAATCAGTAATAATGAATCTATTGTTGATTGCCAGAAAAGCCCAACGTCCATTAGGAAAGAAAAATGGCATCCTTACCTAGTCTGGCCTAAATGTGATTCCAGATCCACAGCAATGTGGTCGACTCTTAACTGCTCCCTGGGCAATTAGAGATGGGCAATAAATGCTGGCCGAGCCAGCGATGTCCTGATCCCATGAGTGAATAAAAAAAAGTATTTCATTCAACAAACCAAGAGCTAAATTGTGCCTTACATTAAAATATTCATCTATAGACTAAACAATCAATCTGAAACATGGAAACATGTGATAATCATGAAGAAATAAATTCAGCAGGGAATAGGGTACTGGTGGATGAGATATTTAAAGAAGGAATATTGAATTAAAATTATATTAAAATGGTATTAAAATTACAAACCAATACACCATTCTTACACTGCAGGAACTGAAATACACATTTATTTCAGTGTATAAGTACTTCATTGATGACGGAACTGTATAATGTATAGAGTTATGTTTGTGTCTTTCAATCCTAGATTTTACAGGATTGAATTAATCAAAACTCCAAATTTCTTTGATTTCTCTGGGTGCAGTGTGGTGATAAATTGCATACGCTACATAAAGTATTTTCAGAACACGGTACAAGTGTTGACCCAAAACTTCAGGTCCCTGTCAGAACTATTGCATCTGATGCTGATCAGTCAGAAAGCTCTGCACTTGTCTGGTTATGTTTAACAGAACCTGATTTTCAATGTAGCAGCATGAAGAACTCCCTCAGCACAGAAATCCACATGAAGATCTGCAAAGAGGAGCAGAAAATGAACACCCTTTTTTGGCACTAGCTACTGTATGGTAAGTTTAAAAATTCAGTCTGACATTTTGTGAATGGGTGAGTGAGATTGTGAGTGGTTCAGTGAATTAATGGAAATCCTACAGTGTGGAAACAGGCCTTTCAGCCCATCAAGTCCACACCAACCCTCCAAAGGGCATCTCACTCAAACCTACCCCCTACATTTCCCAAGGTTAATTCACCTACCCTACTCATCCCTGGACAACGTGGGCAATTTAGCATGACCAATCCACCTAACTTGCATATCTTTGGACTGGGTGAGGAAACCAGAGCACCTGGAGTAAACCCACACAGACACAGGGAGAATGTGCAAACTCCATACAGAAGTCACCTGAGGGTGGAACCGAACCCTGCTCCCTTGAGGCAACCGTGGTAACCAGTGAGACATCATTTGGCACTAGCTCCTGTATGGTAAGCTTCAAAATTCAATCTTAATGTTTATAAATGGGTGAGTGAATGAGTGAGTTGAGTAAGTGGATGAATGAGTGAAGTTGTTAATGGCTTAGTAAATGAGGTGGGTAAATGGATGAAGTTGTGAATAAGTATGTGAATAAAGTGGGTAAATGGGTGAAGTTGTGAATAAATGAGTGAATGAGGTGGGTAAGTGGGTAAATGGATGAAATTGTGAATGAGTGAATG
The DNA here is from genome assembly GCF_004010195.1 of Chiloscyllium plagiosum. Taxonomy (NCBI): domain Eukaryota; kingdom Metazoa; phylum Chordata; class Chondrichthyes; order Orectolobiformes; family Hemiscylliidae; genus Chiloscyllium; species Chiloscyllium plagiosum. The sequence continues at coordinate 35,349,575 of NC_057734.1, forward strand.
ACTGAGGTGGGTAAATGAGTGAGGTGGGGAAATTGATAAGTGGATAAGTGGATGAGAGGCATAAGAGATGGAAGGTAGGCAAGTGGATCAGGGTGGTGCAATAGTTATGAGTGAGTCAAGTTGGGTTAAGCGTAGTCAGGTTTTTATTCAGGTCAAGTCTGAAGGATAATAAAATTGAGATACTGCAGATGCTAGAAATGTGAAACAAACATAGTAAATGCAGGAAAAGCTCAGCAATTCTGTCAGCATTTGTTGAGAGAGGAACAATTAATATTCTGAGTACAGTATGAATCTTCTCACTCTAAAGATGTGGAGAGAGAGTATAGTCACAGAGTCTTAGAGTCATAGAGTCATACAGCACAGAAACAGATCCTTCAGTCCAACTTGTCCATGCCAACAAAGTTTCCCAAACCACAGCTAGTTCCAGTTGCCTGCTTTTTGCCCATATCCCTCTAAACCTTCCCTCTTCATGTACCTGTTCAAATGTCTTTTAAATGTTGCAACTGCATTTACCACTTCCTCTGGCAGTCCATTCCACATATGAACCACCCTCTGTTTGAAAAAGTTGTGTCTCAGGTCCCTTTTAAATCTCTCACCTTAAACATATGCCTAACTAATGTGAAGCAAACTCATTCATAGTGGAAGTACAAATGTCAGGACAATAGGCTGACTCAACTCTGATAGTTCATATTTGAAAGTTGGTGTTTAGTGACCTCTATTGCTTTATGTAGTTTTGAGAAGAGTAGTGAAATGATTAATTCACAGTTTTAAAATGATACTGTTCGTTCAATTGCCTTATGTAAATTTTATTTTAAGGTTAAGAATTTCCTATCATTGACCTTTTCAAATATTGAGAACTTTTTAATGTCCAATATTAAGATAAATTATAATGAGGCACAAAGATCATAGAATCATCATCCTGCACATTAGGCACAGCGAGAGGGTTGAAGTTATAAAGAGAGGCAGATAGGCTGGGTAAAAAAAATGAAAGAACTGCAGATGTTGTAAATCAGAAACAAAAATAGAAATTGCTGGAACAGCTCAGCAGGTCTGATAGCATCTGTGGAGAACAATCAGAATTAATGTTTCAGAAGTGAGGAAGGGTCACTCAATCTGAAATGTTAACTCTGATTTCTCTCCACAGATGCTGCCAGACCTGCTGAGCTTTTCCAGCAATTTCTACTTTTGTTTCCGGATAGGCTGGAGCATTTTTCACTGGAACACTGGAAGCTGAGGGGTGAACTTATAGATGTTTAGAAAATAATGAGGGGCATACATGAGGTGAATAGCACCTCGTCAGGTGGTCAGGAGTAGGTGATCATGAAGAGGTCAGACATATAGCTACCCAAATGTTACACTATGTTAAATCTCTTTAGCTCTGAGGCAGAGACATTCATAGAGGTACCAGGAAACAGTGGAATTATACTTCAGAACTTCCAAGACAATTCCTACACAGATCCACATGTCAGGATATGTAAAAGATCCCAATGTGCACCTGCAGTCATACATCTAGTCTTCTACAATCCAGTGACTATATATATACATCTAACTTTAGGTATGTACATAGATAGATATATGCATAGGTATAGATGGATGCATTGATAGATACATATACACAAAATAAATATGAGTGTATACTGATATATGTATATGCATCAATATAATGCTTACATAGCCATGGAAGGCTGCAGATATATCTTTCACATTTTGTTCTTCATATGCACCAATTGTTGTGATTTATATATATAATATACACGTGTTTTGTAAATAGCAATGTTTCAATAAAATTCATAGACAGTCTGTACAATTTTTCATGATAAATGAGAGTGCATGGGGCATGAAAACCATATTTTGCCTGAGGCAGGCTGGTTTACATTGAGGTTCCTGCTGCTTGCAATGGAAGAGAACCACAAATCACAATTCTTCCCTTCCCTTCTTATGTCATAACACCACTTGTGCAGCATCCAGAAAATTATTAGGGAAAGGAATCTTAACATTAAATATTTAAAAAATAATTGCTTTCATGCACAGAAAACACTTGGATTATAGCAAGATGTTGAGATCAGACTATTTGGTTCTAAAACCAGTGGATTTGCCCTCAACGCAGTAATTCCATTATCCTTAAGGATCTGCTATCAGTTATGGAGTGATTAAGTGCTTCGGGGGAATATACCATTTGAATTGGTCTTTTCTTATTACTTGGACCTTGTAAACTAGGTGTCAGCCCTTTCTGTGACCTCAAAGATTGAATTGTGGAAGTACCTTTCCATTTTGGATGATATTGTCTTGTTTGTTTGTCAGGACTGTATTATTATAGAACAAAGCAGGCTGTACAATTGGTTTCAAGACAGTGTAGACTGTAGAATAGTCTTAGGGCACATTTACACTGCATGAGACTCATTCTGTGAGGCTCCTTTCCCAGTATAGAACCTCATGGGATTACAGGGATTTTGTCAGAAGCAGTGACTGTTCAGCTTGAATGTGGCATTTGAACCCTACAAATACTAAAGATTTGCACTTATATAAGGCGCTTCATGACCTCAGAACACTGTAAAGCACTCTTTTGCTGATTTGTACTTTGTTGTTGCTGTAATGTAGGAAATGCAGCCGTCAATTTGCAAAAACCAAACTCCCTGCAATGGAAATGTGATAATAAGCAGATTATCTGTCTCTGATTGATTTTGGCCACAATATGACAAGTAGCTGCATCCCGAAACAGTACAGATCTTGTCTACCTGAAAAAAAAGCAAACGTTTCTGGAAATTCAGGAAGCCCGGCAATATCTGTGGAGAGGCGAAGCAAAAGTAAGAGACAAATTCAAACATGCAAAGGAAGGGAAACAAAATGGGGTCAAAGATATGGTCTGAAGTTGTGGAAACACAGTTGAGTGTGGAAGACTGTAAAGTGCCTCATCAAATGATTAGGTATTTTTACTGACTGATACTAGAACAGTGCAGCGGACCGTAGATGGAAATATCAACATGCATGCAAGGCAGAGAGTTAAACCACCAGAAGCTCAGACTCATGCTGTACACTGAATGAAGTGTTCTGCAAAGCAGTCTCCCAGTCTGCAATTGGTTGTCCCATTTGTTATAATTGTATTAAAAGTAGACTATCAATATTCATCTGTGGGCACAGTGGCTCATTAGTTAACACTACTACCTTATGGCGCCAGGGACCCAGGTTTGGTTCCACAGGTAACTGTCTGTGTGGAGTTTGCACATTCTCCCCGTGTTTTTGTGGGTTTCCTCCGAGTGCTCCGCTTTCCTCCCAGAGTCCAAACATGTGCAGGTTAGGTAGATTGGCCATGTTAAACTGCCCATAGTCTCCTGGATGTGAAGGCTGGGTGGATTAGCCAAGGGAAATACAGGGTTAGAGGGATAGGGTAGGGGAATGGGTCTGGTTGGGATATTCTTCAGAGGGTCGGCAAGGACTTGATGGGCCAGGTGGCCAGCTTCCGCACTATAGGGATTCTATGATGGTTTATCAGTTTTGAAGAAGAGTCATTGGCCCTGTTTCTTCACAGATCCTGTTTGACCTATTTAGTATCTCCAGCAGTGTTGTTTTGTTTTTATTTCAATTTTCAAAATATCTGAGACTTTCATGGTCAAAAATTGGACTTAGGAAGGATCCTGTGGGCCTAAAATTGATGCTGTGATTACCTGACAAGCCCCGGAATCCCACATAGAAGAGACAACAACTGACAGCCATGGAATGACCATTTTAATCAAGAAGATTTAAAACCCGGTGAGGCCTTGTGAAATTTACATCTCTTATTTTGTTCAGATTGCATGATAACATCATTTATTGGAGAGGAAATGTTACCTGCAGAGGTTTCAGGTTGGAAAAGTCAATGAAGGTATATAAATGAAGCATATTTCAGTAGCATACTTTGAACAACAAGTGAAGGGAGAAAGCAACGTGGTTTGAGACTGACAAGAATGACACAGAAAGGTCCTCCCTCCTTCTATCTCCATCTCAATCTCAAACTTGACAAACTAGAGTCGGTGGAAAGAATCCTGGAGAAACTACCATTTAATGAGAAGTCAAGGGTCGCTTAAGCATCACCACTCCTGAGCTAACAGGGCAATAGCATTGAAGGTGGTTAGCATTTAAGATTCACTCTGACCAATCTAAAAAGTATGTAAACTGCAACTGCCTTTACCTCCATGTTGATATTAAATACTCTTCCTCTTGCCAACTTCTTTGTAAGCTTTGTTTCATGTGCGTGTTGTGCTTTTTTGGGGTGAGGTAACTAAACTGCATTATCATACACACAATACAGTCTTGGGATTCTCTCTCCTTCAGTTTTGATCTGGATAACTAAGTGTAAAAATATGAGTGGTAACTACCTGCTAAAACAAAGACATTGGTTGCAACTTACTGAGTGGATGTTAAAGTACATGGAAATCACTGCTTTACCTGAAAGAAATGTTTGGGATCTTAGATGGTGAGGAGAGAGATATAAAAAGGCAAGTGTTGCATCTCCTACAGTTGTGTGTAACTGTGTCATGGGAAGGGGATGGATTGTTGTACATATATGGAAGAGTGGATCGGGATGGTGTGGAAGGAACAGTCCGTTAAAAACACTGAAGAGGGAGGGGAGGGGAAAACATGCATAGTGGTGACATCACAGAGGAGGTGGAGGAAATGATTAAAATAGTTCAGTCGTATATAGAGAGTGGTGGTTTAGAAGGTGAGGACAAGGAAAAAACCCATCATTGTTTTGGGAGAGAGATTAAGAAGTGACAACAGAAATGCAGAAGATACATTGGACATGGTCAAGGTTCAAGTTAGCTGCGGAGATGGAGATTCCTCGGTTAAGGATAAAGAAAGGCGTATTAGAACCGGGGTACCCCCCCTTCTTGATCCTCAAACTTGTGAGAGTAGAGAAGGCTTTGGTTCAACATTTCATCCAAACAATAGCACCTCCAACCACACAGCCCTGGAACAGCAACATAAATCTTTGAGCTCAGGTCCCTGATGTGGGTCCCATGCCTTTCAAACTCAGAGATAAGAACATTACCCTCTGAACCACAGCTGACAATTGTCTTGCTCACTCTCAAGAAATGGACTGTACCTAATCTGGATGTTTTGAAAGTAACTTTAAAAATAAATGGACACTGTTTCCTACCAAAATGATTGCCAGAAAATCAGATTATATGACTTGTGTAAAGATACAAGATTAATCTACAGGAGTGGCACTGTAGCTTAGTGGTTAGCACTGCTGCCTCACAGCACCAGAGATCCAGGTTCAATTCCAGCCTTGAGCTACTGTCTGTGTGGAGTTTGCACATTCTCCCCATGTCTGGGTGGATTTCATCCAGGTGCTCTGGTTTCCTCCCACAGTTCAAAGATGCCCAGGTTAGATGGCTTAGCTGTGTTAAATTGCCCATAGTGTGCAGGCTAGGTGAATTAGCCATGGGAAGTGTAATTATACAGGGATAGGGTAGGAAGGTGGTTCTGGCTGGGATGCTGTTCGAAGGGATGGTGTGGATTTGATGGGCTGAATGGCCTGCCCCCACACTGTAGGAATTCTATGAACTCATGTCTGAACTACTTCTTAAAATGCAAATGACCATAGGTGGGATGCACTCCCTTGAATGGATAAGATAGAACTAAAACCATTTATGGATTTTACAGACCCCATTGTATATTTACCTAAACTGATAATCAATAACTCTCCAGGTACAATGTCTCGCTCTTGAACCTTAACAAAGAGAGGTGCAGACCAGCAGGTGCTAACAACCACTATGAACCCACCTCCAACCCTCACTCACTATGTACAGCTACGGCTTCCAGTTTTGAGTTATTTTTATGGTCATATTATCAAAACTGAACTTCAGATAATAAATCTTATTACTCCAAGAACCAGGTGGAGACAGATTCATCAGGCAGCCATCACAAGAAGGAAATTTCTGCAACCAGACAAACGGAAACCTGCCTAGTAACCAGGCAGCGTGAGGGGAACTCATTTGTCTTCATCTGCATAGATTTGCTGTCTGCAGAAACTGAGCCATAGTCTCATCTGAAAGTCTAGAAACATTCAACTTTCATTTATCCAAGAATGAAAAGAGAGAAAATATTCAGGTCTGCAATGCATGAATCTCAATTTATTGAAATTTGGTTGTATGATTTATTTCTTGAATTTCTATTAATGAGCTAAATGTATGCTTTGTCTCAGGAAACAATATGTGTGTGCCCGCGTGCACGCGTGTGTGTGTACATATATTTGTGTATGCGTGCGTGTATGCATGTGTGCTTTGGAATGCATGTGAGAAAGTAAGTGAGTGAATAAATGAGTGAGCAAAAATGAGTGTGTTTCATTGTGTTCATGTTCTGAGATGCTGGGTGGATAAACATGATGGGCAGAATCTTCCCAGGCCCTGAGCAATGCAGGCTGTCATGAGGAATCTATGACAATCTTGTGAATAGTCAAGCAAAGCCAACCCTGAAATTGGGAGCGACCAGCTACATAATCCAATGGGTTTCCAGGCACTGAGACAAGATTCTCACTAGGCAGCAGCGAGATGCCTATTGGTAGGGATTATTGCTTGATATCATTATCTCCAAATCTTACCTCATGCAACTTCCCGTTGTATCACCTGTTGCGAGGAAGTCAAGACTTCCTGATGTGAAAGTCTGAGGGAACTTGGTGGCTCCAGCAATCCACTTGCTCCTCTGGACCACCATTTTGGAGACCAAGAACCAACATCTCAGGAGACACTCAATGGGCATGCTCCATTGGCAGCAGCTGCACACACTCCAGGTCCAAGGACACCAGCAACTAACATGTGCCAGCCTCTCTGCACCATCTCCTATCCATTTACAGTATATTCCTGTTCTGTAATGCTGCACATTGGAGTACACTAGCAACTTGGAATGCTGTTGCAAGGGCACTGTACATTTCGATAATCACCAGCTTGCAAACTGGAGCAGGCTGTGTCGCACGGCTACTCGCTTGCTGTCTTAGCACTCACGCGTTTTGCATCTCTCTGCATGCTCACAGCATCCCTACCTTGCCTTGCTTCTTGGTGCTCTTCCCCTTCAGCCAGGCCTTAAAGACTGAGAACACCACTGCTGCAGTGCCTTGCTGTTTAGCCCCTGAGATAAAGCCAGGCAGCTTGGCATGGTTGTTGGCAGTCAATCATCAAGGGGGTGGACATGCTACTTTACATGCTACTTGTACACCAAATACAAGCTGTGTCCAAGTCAAACATACTGGATGATCTATATGGACTTCAGTAAGATGTTCGACAAGGTTCTCCATGGGAGACTAATTGGCAAGATTAGATCTCATGGAATACAGGGAGAACTAGCCATTTGGATACAGAACTGGCTCAAAGGTAGAAGACAGAGGGTAGTGGTGGAGGGTTGTTTTTCAGACTGGAGGCCTGTGACCATTGGAGTTCCACAAGGATCGGTGCTGGGCCCTCTACGTTTTGTCATTTACATAAATGATTTGGATGTGAGCATAAGAGGTACAGTTAGTAAGTTTGTAGATGACACCAAAATTGGAGGTGTAGTGGACAGCGAAGAGAGTTACCTCAGATTACAACAGGATCTGGACCAGATGGGCCAATGGGTTGAGAAGTGGCAGATTGAGTTTAATTCTGATAAATGCGAGGTGCTGCATTTTGGGAAAGCAAATCTTAGCGGGACTTATACGCTTAACAGTAAGGTCCAAGGGAGTGTTGCTGAACAAAGAGACCTTGGAGTGCAGGTTCATAGCTCCTTGAAAGTGGAGTTGCAGGTAGATAGGATCATGAAGAAGGCGTTTGGTATGCTTTCCTTTATTGGTCAGAGTATTGAGTACAGGCGTTGGGAGGTCATGTTGCGGCTGTACAGGACATTGGTTAGGCCACTGTTGGAATATTGTGTGCAATTCTGGTCTCCTTCCTATCGGAAAGATGTTGTGAAACTTGAAAGGGTTCAGAAAAGATTTACAAGGATGTTGCCAGGGTTGGAGGATCTGAGCCTACAGGGAGAGGCTGAACAGGCTGATGCTGTTTTCCCTGGAACGTCGGAGGCTGAGGAGTGACCTTATAGAGGTTTACAAAATTATGAGGGACATGGATAGGATAAATAGACAAAGTCTGTTCCCTGGGGTCTGGGAGTCCAGAACGAGAGGGCATAGATTTAGGGTGAGAGGGGAAAGATATAAAAGAGACCTAAGGGGCAACCTTTTCACACAGAGGGTGGTACGTGTATGGAATGAGCTGCCAGAGGATGTGGTGGAGGCTGGTACAATTGCAACATTTAAGAGGCATTTGGATGGGTATATGAATAAGAAGGGTTTGGAGGGATATGGACCGGGTGCTGGCAGGTGGGACTAGATTGGGTTGGGATATCTGGTCGGCATGGACGGGTTGGACCGAAGGGACTCTATGTGCTTCAAGCAAACAACCATGTCTCAACGGGGCCCTTACTGGTGTCCAGGAAAAGTCCTGTCATAGTAAGTCAAGGGTGCCTCCAGTATCAGTCCGTAGGCACAGTCAGAGTGGTTATGGTCATGGGGGTCACCACCTGTGCAGTCCAGGGAGTGGGTCACAGACAGGCCTGTGGGTCCAGTGCAGCCAGTCCAGGGAGTCATGGAATCATTGTTGCGGAGTTTACAGATAATGGTCAGGGGTCTCGTCACTCTCATTCAGGCGCGTCCAGCCACGTTTCCCATGGGAATAGGCCAAGATCTGTCCGAGGCTTCCCTCCACTCAACATCAAGGGGAATGAAATGGTTAGCAGGAGATCAGAGTTATAGAGAAAGGCTGGAGAACTTAACAGTGGAATAGTGGCAGAATATTGGGATGCAAAGAGGATTATAATATTGAAGTGCAGGGGGACAATAGAGAATTGCTAGGTAAAGCATTATGTGGGAGGGGTGCTCATCAAGTGTGGGCAGCACCCCTAGCTTCCTGAGGTGGTACACTGAACTACAACAGCCAATATGTTCATCGCATGTGTCTAGGACTTTCCTGCAGGCATTGCAGTATGGTAGCCATTGGCTCTGACATACCCTCCCTGCCGGTCCTTCTAGTAACAGCTGCCTGGGGTGTTTCTCCCTCGGCTGGTTATGGAGGTGATCACCATCCAACACTCCTGACTTTAACCCAACTAAAACACCCATTGAGATGTTAGTCTCAGAGCTGGTAGAGGGTGCAGGAGGCAGTCATGCCAGTTCATCGGCTTGAGAAATCCATGTTCTCCTCCTTGGAGGAGGAGGAGTGGGTGCTTTGTAGGGTGGCCCTCTTGACCTTGGCTAATCTAGACAAACTGCTGGTACCTGCAAGATATAGAAGAGAGAAAGTGTCAAGACTGACGGTGAGAATTTGTGGCTGGTGAACAAACATATTGACTATGGGGTTCATGGGAGGATTTCTCTACATGGAACAATAATTCTTATTTGGTTATCAGGACATGGCCTCTACATCTCCCTCTCCTCACTAGTGAGGGTCAAGATTCTGTCCTGGCAGGATGTGTGAAGCTGAATGTCAGGTAGCCCACCATCCATCCTGGGCCTTTTAGTGCTATTGTGGGTTCTTTCTGTCATGAGGCATGGGGACGGAGTGAGTGAGATGACAGTGCGTGACACAACTATTAGCTGGAGCAGGTGGGGGTAAGGTGCTGAGCTCCCTGTGTAAGTGAATAGGCAGCACTGCTCTTTCTAAGGTTCCACACAAAGCACAAACAGCGTACTGAGGCATTGACTTCCAGTTTCCACAGTCACTGCTGTGCTTACATCTCGGAGATCTAAGCACCAAAATGAAAAATTAGAGGGACTATTGGCAGGCAGCACAGAGGACATGCAGGGGAGTACTCAGGGGGCCTTGAGGTAGGTAAGAGTGAGTGAGGGGAGATGTTGCATGTGACAGTGAAAGTGGTAGAGCATGAGCTTGGGTGAGATTTGGATGCTCAGCTACAGCTGAAATAGAGTGAGTGTGGGGTAGCCGAGAGATGATGGTTGCACTTATCTTGGTTGAGTGGAAGAAGTAATTGAACTTCTTACATTGCTCTAAACTGTAGAGACTGCATTGATCAAAGTGGTGTCTTCAGACCAGGCTGCAGGATCTGCTGGGGTGGTCTCCTTCAGCAGTCCTGGGAGAACAGGTTGTCCCTCCTCTGCAGCCACTCCTCAGACTCAAGGCTCCTGTGGGCAAGAAGGTGCACCAATGTCCCTTGGTTTGCCATCCGATATAGTAGAGAGGCTCCAGAATGCCATGCTTGTACAGGTGAACAGTATCCTTTTTAATATGGTGCCAGGGATGACAGTCAGCTCCAGGATATCCCTGCAGAGGTAAGAATGTCCAGCAATGCTGAGTGGGATAATCAAGCCAGCATTGGATAAGAGGAACAGCATTGGAATGGGGCCGACAGTGAGTTTGCGATGACAGCGCTAGAAAACCCATGAGGTCTTGCAGAGAGAAACCTGCCATGAAACTTAGCAGAAGTGACACTTAGCCAAAATATGGTAAGATTCAGCCCTATCTTCTCCTCTGATTTAAACTTCCACAAAAGCCTGCTTCCTGTTTATTGCTGAAAATCACAACTCTCAGAAGGTTTAAAAAACTATGCCTTAAATACATGTTGTTGCAGAAAACAGAAAGGTGAGGATAAAGTGGAAAAATTATCCCAACATCCTGTTCCCCTCCACTCAAGTGATTTCAAGTTGTATGAAATCTATTGTGCATAAGGTTAAAACTGAAGCCATATCACAGAAATATTGGGTTATTGTGTAAACCATTCTCAATTTATTTTCCTTCTTAAGGGTCTTCATGTCAAAGTTTGAAACCCTGACAATATGGATTTTCTTTTCCTGATCCTATGATCTGGTACCACATGTACCAAGGCATACATTGAACCTGACATTTGTGCTGATGATCATATTAATGCAGTGCATCTTAAGGTTTAAAAAATAAACAGGCTTCATTTAGACCTTGTGATGTGTAAAAGGATTGGATGCAATTCCTACAATGTGTAAATTGAATTTGGTGATAGAAAGTTGGTGAAGTTTATTAACCATAATATTGAAGTAAGTTTGTAAAAGTTGAATTGCTCTGTACATTGTAACATTCCATTGTTTTATGTCATACCTGCATCACTAGACCAAAACCTGATGAGTTCACTAAATACGGTGGCTCACTGTAAGCCTCATTAGGAAGCATTGATTTTCTGAATCAATAAAGCTTCTCTGTACTTGTTTACTAAAATATCTTAATGCACTGAAAGGTCAGATACAACCAGCTGCTCAGATAAGTTCATATTTATGACCAGAGATCAAACATTTCTAACTGAATCTAAATTCCACAAATGTATTCTTCATGGCAAAATTTAGTGAACACTTGCCTTTTTAATTTGAACTTACACTATCTCTGAACAGCATCTTCCTCTTGTCAAGACAATGACTAATAATTCTGCATGCTGTAATAATTTAGTGGTGATAAATTGAAATGGCAGTTTTGTGAGTTGCCATTAAAACTGTGGGTTTAATTGCTAACTCAGTATTTATATCAGGACCCCAAAATAAATACAACGTTTTAAAAATTCATTCATGAGATGGTGAGATCACTGGCTAGATCAATATTTATCCCATCCACAATTTCCCAGAAGGGAATTTGAATTGACCATATTGCTGTGATACAAGAGTCACATGTAGGCCAGATCATGTAGATTTCCTTCTCTAACAGGAATTATTGAACCAGTTAAGTTTGGACAACAATAGATAATGAATACATGGTCATTATTAGACTAGTTTTTGTATTTCCAAGTTTTACCACCTGTTATAGTGAGATTCAGCCTATAGCCCTATAGCCCCAGATCATTAGCCTGGGGTTAGAATCGCCGCAGTACAAAAAGAAGCCATTTGGCCCATCAGGTCTCCCCCAACCCTTTGAAGAGTATCGCACCGAGACCCTGTTTCTGTAACCCTGCCTTCACCATAACCTAGTCTGCACATTGGGGTAATTTAGCATGGCCAATTCACCTAGACTGTACAAAGGCTGGAATCAAATTCAGGACCTGGCGCTGTGAGGCAGTTGTGTTAACCACTGAGCCATTGTGCCACCCAGGATTATGAGTTCAGTAACATTCCATAACACTATCACCTCCCCATATGCACTGATAAATATGCTGAGTTATAGAAGGTGACCAGTCATTGTATTGGTTTAAGGAATTGACCTTTTTGATATTCATCCAGAGCAGGCCATGTCTAAAAGATTGGAAATAGGTCATAAATGCAACTGAGTGCTAGTTTGCTACATGATTTCTGGGTCAGTTCATTTGCATCTTTATTCCCCGATACAATTGCGGCCAAGGTTGGAATCTGGTGTTTAAATGAAATGTAATGGGATGAGGGTATTGGGAGCAATTAGTTGTCAGTGCCATTTGAGAGTTCAAAAACCTTGAAAGATTTTAGTGAAGACCAGAGGGATGTCAACCCATTAACAATCTATGCTGACCAGCCAAGCTGAAAGCAGATAAACTGTCTGTAGTCTGCTGGGCAAGAAAGCTGATTGGAAATGTTTATTTTAAAATATAGAATCCTTCATGTGTCCAAGTCTGGTTTGATAGAATGCACATATACTAACATAGGGGGGGGGGCAATAAAATGTCCATTCTATTGGCATGCCAACTGGGTTCTATTTCACAGGGTGCCCTCGGAACCAAGGAGCTGGTGTTTTCAGCATTGTTGGTGGGGTGTAGGATTGATCATTATCCCATTGTCCATCATTTGTCCTGTGAAAGCAGACAGAGATTCTACCCCTTTTGAAGGGCAGTCAGAAAGCGATAGAGATGAACAAAGCTCAGACCTGCAATTTTCCCTCCAGAGGAATTTCAAGGCCAATATCTTTTAAATTATTTGTATGCATTGTATTTCTGTATAAGAAACATTTATCTAAAAGTCAAGCCAGTTGATGGCTAGATCACTGGCTAGATCAGTATTTATCCCATCCACAATTTCCCAGAAGGGAATTCGAATTGAATGGAAGTTGAATGGAATTGTTCTGCCTTTCATTACATTACAGTCTGGGAGAACCTCCACACAACTTGATTTAGTTTTTTGAGGAGGTGACAAGAATGATTGATGAGGGAAGGGCAGTGGATGGTGTCTACATGGACTTCAGTGAGGCATTTGATAAGGTCCCTCATGGCAGGTTGGTACAAGAAGTAGCATGTCATGGAATCCAGTGTGAGCTGGCTAGATGAATACAAAACTGACTTGGTCATAGAAGACAGAGAGTAGCAGTAGAGGGATACATTTCAGAATAGAGATGAGTAAATAGTGGTGTTCCACAGGGATCAGTACTGGGAACTTTGTTGCTGGTAATAAACATAAATGATCTGGAGGAAAATGTAGGTAATCAGATTAGTATATTTGTGGATGCCACCAAAATTGGTGGAGTGGTAAGTAATGAAGAGAACTATCAAAAGATACAGTGGGATGTAAGTAGATTGCAGATTTGGGCACAGAAATGGCAGATGGTGTTTAATCCAGACAAATGCGAGGTGATGTATTGTGGAAGATTAAATTCAGGTGTGAATTCGACAATAAATGACAGAATCCTTAGGAGCATTAACATAGCGAGGGATCTGGCATACAGGTCGACAGATCTGTGAAGGTGGCAATACGGGTGGATAAGGTGATCAAGAAGGCATACAGCATGCTTTACTTCATCTTCCAGGGCATCAAATATAAAAGTTGGCAAGTTGTGCAGTTATACGAACCTTTACTTCAGCCACATTTGGAATATTGTGTGCAGTTCTGGTCACCACATTATTAGAAGGACGCAGGATGCTTTGAAGAGGGTGCAGAGAAGATTTACCAGGATGTTGACTGGTCTGGAGGGTTTAGTTATGAGGAAAGATTGAATAAACTTGGATTATTTTCACCAGAAAGTCAAAGGCTGAGAGGAGACCTTATAGAGGTCTAAAAAATAAGGAGGCATAGATAGAGTGGATAGATGGAAGCTTTTTCCCAGGGTGGAAAGGTCAACTACTACAGAGCACAGGTTCAAGGTGAGAGGGGGATCGTTTAATGGAGAAGTGCAGGGAAACATTTTGACCCAGAGGGTGGTGGGTGTCTGGAATGCACTGACATTGGAGGTGGTGGAAACAGTCATGATAGCAATGTTTAAGGCATTTCTTGATAGACATATGAATGGGAAGTGAACAATGGGATAGAAACAGCATTTGAGCAGTAAGTAGCAGGTCTAACGAAGGATTAGGAATTAGCACAGGCTTCCTTTCCTTTATTGATCTTTGTTCCGTGCTCTTGGCATATTCCTGCTGTTTTGTAATGGAGTCAACAATGACTTAGAAAAGGAATCAGGGTTCTATCTTCCTTCTTAGGAAAGGGATCCCATTAATTCAAAGAAAGGCTATAAAGCTCTCCTGGCATCCTGATGGATATTTAGGCCTCACACAACATCAATAAAACAGATGACTTAGTCATTATCACATTGTTTGTAGGATCTTGCAGTGTGCTAATTGACTGCTGTATTTCTTACATTACATCAGTGAGTACAAATCCAAAGTGCTTAATCATAAAACATTTTGGGATGTACTGAGTTTGGAAAAGGTATAAAAATGCAAGGTCTGTCTTTTTAAATTCACTAATTCTGTGGAGATGACAAATTCTATGTTATTCATTGCTGTCAGAACTGTGATGATGTTTTAAAGTGTTTTTCTCTCACTCCTCATGGCAGATCTTTCAGCAGCAAGAAACTTGTAAATGATATTCAATAAAACTGGTGAAATTTGCTTCATTTTTATTGTGACAGAGTTCAGTTACTTAATCGCCCTATTTCCTTAGCTCACTTTCTTTTCCTAAGTGCCAGTAATACTTGAATGATGAGGAAAAACTAATATAAATTTGTTTTGATATAAGAGCCAGGTGTACAGAGAAGTTTGACCAGTCGTCTTACAGTCAAGATTAGAGTGGCGCTGGAAAAGCACAGCAGGTCAGGCAGCATCCGAAGAGCAGGAAAAATCGACGTTTCAGGCAAAAGCCCTTCATCTTTGTCAATTTTTCCTGCTCCTTGGATGCTACCTGACTTACTCTGCTTTTTCAGCACCACTCTAATCTTGATTCTAATCTCCCGCATCTGCAGTACCCACTTTTGCCCAGTCTGTCTTACAGTCTACTGTATTATAGTGACTAAAATCTATGGTTAGCACAATGATTTGTTTTTTTACCTTCTATAAGGTGAATGTCTAGTGATCAAAATCTTCGATGATGTAAAGAAGTAAGGACAAGAATGAATTCTTTGATCCATCATTAATAGTTGGCAAGAAAGAATCTACCAAAATTCTACCAGAATACTCTGTATAACTCATTAGCTATATACTTCATAAATGGTTGTCTGATAATACGGAACTTATGGTAAAGCTTTTATTCAGGCACTCATAAGGATTAGGATGTAAAAACAGACTTACAAAGGAGACAGCAATTTGACTTTGCGTCTCTCTTTAGCAATGTCTATACATTTCACTAGCAGAATCAGCACAAGTATATGGCTTAAAGAAAAACAGAAAGTGCATTAAATCTGGCAGTATCTGCGAAGAGAGAACAGAGTTAGCAGCATGAGTCCAACATAACTCTTCTTCAGGAACCCAAAGAAGCATCTGCAGCGTTTTGCTTTTCTAAATATGTCGCTTTTTCAGGTTTATAGTTAACCAGTTTGTCAATAAATCCGTTACATACAGGTCATCACTAACAGCCAGATATATAGTAGATGTGTTACAGGTCTTTGATTTTTTGATTTGTCTGGTAAAGTTGAAGGAAAAGAAGATTATATATCTATTATGTTCTTATGTCCCTTATATTACTTTCATCATCCACTGAACATGCAGTTCTGCAAGGATTTTCCTTTGATAGACCTGAACACAATTTTCCTTTTGTCTCTTGGATTTTTTTTCAGCAATTTCATAATGCAAGGAAGATACATAAAGTACTGAAGGACAAAACAAAATTGACACCATCTCATGTATCCATGCCTATTATTTTCCTTTAAATTAATGGAAAAAAGTGCCTTAACGTGTCTACTCTAATGAGCTCAGCAATGAATCAAAATGTCATAGTTCATCCAGTTCAAATGCTCTAATTAATCCTCTGTGTACTGCAAGAAGATCTCCTGAACATAATTATGAAACATGTTAGAAGGTTTTGAAAGGAATTTCAAAAATTGCACTATTTTATTGGATTTTCAGAAACTGGGACAACGTTGTAAAGCTATGAGAAGGTGGAGCTATATAATGATTGACATGTCAGGTGAATCATGATAGGAGTCTGGGAGAAGGATGTGATTGCAGTGTAGAGGGTGCAGAGGACATTTACCAGGATATTACCTGGGCAAGAGAGAGTTTTAGTGATGAAGAGAGGTTGGTTAGGGTGCAGTTGATATCCTAGGAGCAGAGAAGTCTGAGAAGGGGCATGATTGAAATGTATAAAACTATGAGTGGCATAGTTAGGGTAGGCAAGAAGGAGCTATATCCCTTAATGGAGGGATCAATGACCAGGGATGTAGAATTAAGGTAAAATGGCAGGAGGTTCAGAAGGGAAGTTAGGAAAAAAATTCACCCAGAGCGTGGTGAGAAACTGGAAATCTCTGTCTCTAAGAGGTTGTAGAGGCAGAAACCCTTAAAACATTTAAGAAGATGTGCACTTGTGATGCCAAGCAAATTGGATTAGAATAGTTAAGTGGTTGTTTTGACTGGCACAGATTCACTGGGCTGAAGGACCAATTGTTATTATTAATTCTTTTCACATTTAGGGCTGACTTTAACCAGAAATTGGCAAGTGTCATTTTCATCAAGATTTGTGGAACCTTTCTTTTCTCTGGTGCAACCATGTTTTGCCACACTATCATCCCAAACTCATTAACTCGGTACACTGCCCCTAACACGCTCCTGTCATTTCAGGCTAGCCCAATTCTTCCACTTTGTCAGAAATGTTCATTCCTGCAGGGACATCCTGAGATTCGTGGTGCTGGCACCATATTTAAAAGGTTGTGTGTACCCAGCCCAGAGTTGGCTCATACGGTTTGTGACATTTATCCTGCATGTGGCAGATAGGGGAAATTGGTGGCCCACTTTGCAGACAGGGTCATGGAGGATTTGGTGGACAGGTTAGTGCAGAGGAAGGTTGTTCTCTTCTCCCAGGACTAGCAGAGAAAGTCATGACACCAGAACCTACCAGTCTTGCTTCCACCCGGGTCAGTATTTCTCAATCATCCAGAGGAATGCCCAGCAATTCCAAACAAAGTTCAATTACATTCTCTGTTTCCCCAGTATAAGTACCACAATATTCTGTTTACTATTTCTTGCTCTCTCTCTCTCTCTCTCTCTCCGCAGCCACCTCCCACTAAATTTTATGATCTATCTCTCTCACCATCATATGCAACATCTTCCCTCATTTGCTTTCTTCCCCCAATCCTCCCACATTCCTAACCTTGCATGCCCTCTGCACCCCTTCTCACTCACTCGGCTCACCTCACTACTTCTCCCCCATCTGCACTAGCAGTAACAGCTGTGCTTGTCATTTTCATCTCCGTCAGTTCCTCCCTCTGTCTCAATCCAAGATAAAATGGCCCACAATAAGGCAGAAAAAGCAAAGGCAGGTGGTGGGCTGCCTGACATTCAGCACTTCCTTCCCTCAAGGAGAGAATTCTCACCACCCTGACTCTATCCACACCACTTGACTGATATCGGACAAAGCCAGTGAATGACTGTACAGGACCACCTGACTGACAGCAGACCCTCGCCCACACCCCCCACCTCCAACCCTGGACCTGACTGAGAATCACTCTCCTTCGACTCTGAGACATGGCCATTTCATTGATCCCTAGGCAATGGTCTTGCAGTGTGTGGTCTGTTGACTGCTGACAACACTGAGATAGGACAGTGTCAAGCAGCAAATGATCCACTCCTTTGTCTGATTTCTGCAGACAACCATGACAAGATCACTGACTTTGTGTCTGAGTTAAACATTAGAATCACCGTGAGCCAGGGGCTGAGGGGGCAAAGTGCGAAAATTCAGAGTGAAGTAAGGTAAGGCAAGGCCAGGTGGGGATGCCATGAGTATCCAAGCAGACACAAAGTGAATGTGCAGTAAAGGAGCAAGCGAGCTGCAGCCTGGTTAAATCCATGAGTGGGGTTCTTGCCTCTACATGTAAATTATCCCTGCAACAGCAAGGCAATGGGAGGCACCTCTGAGCTCCAAAGGATATCCTTCCACCAAGAAAGAAAGGGAATCTTCTGTTTACAAGGAACCAAATTAACCAAGCATCTTTTGACTGCAGCATTGAAGTCTAGAAACATACTGTCGGTGGATCGAAGATGAATTCTGATGATATGGAGCGTGGAACATGTCAGATGTCACCCTCCATGGATGTAGAATCCTCATAGCCACTGCTCATGGAGCATGGCCTGAGACATCGGTGCCCCAGTGTCCAAGATGGTGCCTTGGGGGAGCAAGCAGTGAGCTGGTGCTGTTGGGTACCCATTCAGACTTTTATGTCATGAATTCTCAAAACTAGATTCTATCTGGGGTGGTGGGACAAGAGGACTTTGCATATTAATGAGGTGACATTAGGTCATAAGGAGGGTGAGAATGAGAGGAATCCCCAGTAATAAGCCTCTCACCACCCACTAGTAAAAACCTTCTCTTGACATTTGGGACTTGTTTGGGAAATGCAAATTTTTCGTCTTGACTTTTAGATTAGATTACTTACAGTGTGGAAACAGGCCCTTCAGCCCAACAAGTCCACACCGCCCCGCCGAAGCGCAACCCACCCATACTCCTACGTTTACCCCTTACCTAACACTACGGGCAATTTAGTATGGCCAATTCACCTGACCTGCACATCTTTGGACTGTGGGAGGAAACCGGAGCACCCGGAGGAAACCCACGCAGACACGGGAAGAATGTGCAAACTCCACACAGTCAGTCGCTGGAGGCGGGAATTGAACCCGGGTCTCTGGCGCTATGAGGCAGCAGTGCTAACCACTGTGCCACCGTGCCGCCATTCAGGCATTTGCCTGAATTGTCAATTGATTTTCCTAGATTTTATCATCACTGCCCACATCATTCTGGGTCTCAGAGTATTTCACGCTTCGTAATTAATAATCTCACTCTTAGGTTACCTCAAGGATGTTTGGTTATGTTGGCTCCTTTTAAGCAAAAATTCCCTTGCTTTGGCAGAAAGGGCATCTACAAGGGACGGGATCCTTTTTAAATGAAACTAGCTGTGACAAACCAATGGGGTGAGTGAATAAAGAAGGCAGTTTATCTGTCAGTTCATCACACCTCACCCAAAAGCTTAATGATTTGGGGTATCCTGTCTCAAACATTAATGAATTGGGGAAACCTGTCTTGTGAAAAGTTAAAGCTTGTGTTCATGATTTCAATGGAAACAAAAGAGCTGATTTGGCAAAATTGTGTCTTTGAAACCAATTTTGGAAAAAAATTCAAATTACTTTCTTGAGGTTGCCCTGCTACAGTATAGAAATGTCTGTACAGGTCATTCTGTTGTAACTTGTGCTCTTTAATGCAAATTAATAACACGATAGACGAATTGGGGATACTGTTCTGAAAGCGTGAACTTTTAAAGTATGTATTAGTTACAAATGGTGCTGCTATAGGTGATTTTGTTGTAACACAGGGTTGCACAAGAATGGAACTACCGCATTATAGCAGAACCGACTGTATTCAATGCCAACACATTCCTATTGGAATACAGGAAGCTACTTATCAAAATTTAAACCTTCTATCCCTCAAACAGTTAAAAGATTTAGTGAGACACTTAGGATTAGAACTTTACTTGAAATCCAGAAAATGCAAGACTCTGTTATGTCAATATGATAAAGCAATATCATCATTGAGAAGAGAATGTGCCACTGAGAGGGATTCTATGATTCTATTCACACCATTCTATATGATGTAGATGTGGGAGAGGATCCTCCAATAAGGCAACATCCCAACTAGCTGGGCCCAGGCTTGGGAGGAGACTAACGATATGCTGCATCATAAACTGATAGAGTGTAACAGCAATCACTGGAGCTCCAGTTGCTCTCATGCCCAAGTCAGATTCTTACTGGCTCTCGACACTTTGTGATAATAGAGAGACCACACTATTACGTGCTAACGTTTGTGGTAACGTTTAAGACCCAGAATACCTGGTTACACCCTTGGAGATTGTTCCTTCTCCCACACCATCTAAGGATTATGCACCTTGGGAGGAAAACAAATGTGTTTGCAGACACCCTGTCCAAAATTTAGAAATGCCTGGTTTGAACTGAAAATATCAATTAACCAAGGCGAGAGGAATGGATGGGTGCAACAGTGTATCTGTTGTTTTGTTTCTTTTCATCCATTTTCTCCTTTATGTAATGAAAAGAGATTGAATTTCATTTCATTTGTCATGCAGAGCAAATTCATGACCACAAATCACCTATGGACATGTTTTTTCTGAAAGAGGACTGATATAATCATGACAACTGTGGATATCTGAAGAGGAATTGCAGCATTTCACACCTACACAGGGTCAGTGAAACTTCAAATAGATAGACTGAAAAAAAGAGTTAAAAAGAGGCTGACTACCCAACCCCAATCAGCAGGGAGTCTTCTCCTGCAGACGTTTGTTTTACCATTTCAGAGATCTGTGAAAAAACGGATCAAATTACACCTTCAACTCTGATGTATTACTACATAAACCAGTGTGCTGTAAAGGTCACAGATTTGAGAACAACCATTGAACACCCCTGCACTGCAGGTCATGGAAGGAAAATATCACTATCTAAATCTGAGTGCTGCCATGGGTAATATCCAGTGTAACATGTTCTATTATCTACTCTTATCTACTCTTCACGAATGACTCGGAGTCTGATCTGTATATCTTCTTTTCACTATTTTCTTCAACTCATTACTAATGCCCAAACTGAGTGCATGCATGTTACTTTATTATTTCTGCTCACATATAGTAACTTACTTTCTTTGTTAACTCAAGAAAGTCTGTTTAACTTGTCTTCTTTTTAAAACATAAGTTCATTTTGTCTGGGGAAAACGTGTATCCACGAGCAAAAGATGCTTTTCAAATTAACCTTGTTGAGACTAACCAAGGGGGCAGTGAATAAAGAAGGAGAGACAGTTCATTCCTCTTTTACGAGGAGCTTAACAATTTGAGTTATCCCACCTGGAGCAACAACAAATTGGAAACCTCACCTGGGGGGACTGGTCATAAAACTTCATAGAATCCCTGCTGTGTGAAAGCAGGTCATTCGGTCCATCAAGTCCACATTGGCTATCTAAGAGCAATCCACCTCAACCCACTCCAGTCCTGTAAACCTGCATTACCCATGGCTAATCCACCTAACCTGCACGTCCCTGGAAACTATGGGCAATTTAGCATGGCCTATCCACCTAACCTGCACATCTTTGGACTGTGGGCAGAAACTGAATCAGTCGGAGAAAACCCACGCGGACACAAGGACAACATGCAAACTCCACACAGATGGTCTCCTGAGGATGGAATCAAATCTAGGTCCCGAGTGCTCTGAGGCAGCAGTGCTAACTACTGAGCCACCGTGCCAGCCTGAGAGCTTTCAAACATCAGTAGATCGAATAATCCAGAATCGTTAAGTATTATTTTATTTTACAAGTCACTGACCGGGAATTGTCCCTAGAGAAAGATGCCGAGTAAACTGGCTCCAATTCCCAGCATGTAGCACAGCAAGATTTTAATTAAATGCAAGTGACAGGGTGGGGCGAGTTGTTAACAGGGGTTGAATGCCATTAGGACAGTGGGACACTAGGAGGAAAACTAGGATCATCCCAGCCCAACCGGAATGTTGAATCAAACTTAATATGTCAGCAAATACCTATGCTTTCCCCTCCCTTGTCAACCAACAAGCACTAGGGAAAATATGAAAATACATTTATCAGTACACACAAAAAAGAACCAGCCAAAGAGGGATTCACAGACCGAATGAAACAACTGATGATCAATGAAGTCATTCTGCTTTTACCTGCCAGACCTGAGACACATCGTCAATGATGATTCGCTTTGTGGCTACATTTGCAAATCCCTCGGGTTCACTCACACTGCAGCACTCTCTCTGAGGCTCTGCACAGAGATGACGCATTCCTTTACAGAGAGTGGGTGTTAGTCAGTAAACTGCAATTAAAATATTTGTAATTCACAGGATAGTGATTCACTGCCTTTCTGCAAGATAAAGAATTCCTTTGCAGGCAATCAGAACTAATGAAATGAAAGCGAAATAAGGCTGCCTTTGAGCTGCATGGAATTTTATTGCATTTGTCAGACAGCATGCATTTAGCAGTTGAAAATAAATATTTTATTTTCAGAATGACTTCTCCTAAAATTTCAATTAAAGAAGTACTTTCAGAAGCCATAGATATTTTATAATTAACCTGCTCAGAGATTTAATTACACATTTCTGGGACTCCTGGCTCCAAAGCTGGGACACTCCCACTGCATCAGAAGAGCTCTTAAAATATTTTTTAAATGAACCAGTACAGGCATGTTGTGGCAAGCTCTGGAATAAGGCAGGATTTGAACCCAGTTCTCCTAGCTCAGAGGTAGGGACACTACTATTCTTCCACAAGTGCTTTCTTTCATCAGCTGTATATTGATTAAATAGTTATAATGCCATGTTAGATAATGGAGTGATTATCTATAACACTAAAATAGCCATTTCGTTTGTGCAGATGCAGACTATGAAGTATTCCACTGGGAGTACATGTATGCATCACTGGTGTTACCAAGCTGGGGATGAGTGAGCTGGATAGACAAAGATGGAGGACAGGGCTAATAAAGCTGAGGTTCTGCTTCCCGGTGGTGACTACTGAGTAGGGCTCCTCAGTCGCCACTCCTTTGTCGTGCTCACTGCACCACCAGTCCCTCTCCAACTAACACATCACCTGATGTTACGTTACATCCTTTTGGGTCGTACCTTTTGATGTCACACATTTATAAATGCTTGGAAATCCAGGTACAGCACATCTACATAACATAACTCTCCATAACACATGTTACTTTTACAAAGAACTCCAACATGTTGGTTAAATATGATGTCCTCTTGATGAAACCATGCTAACTCTGCTTGGTTATCTTAGTTTTTCTCAGTGTGAAGCAATAATCTCTATAATAGTCAATTTTAATATTTTCTCCTAAAGTGTTAAGCTAACTGGAAACTATAGTTTCCATCTTCTTGTCTCTTTGCCTTCTTGAATAGAAGGGTTATATTTGATCTTTCCAGCCTGATTAAACCTTTCCTGAGTCAAGGGAATTTTGAAGAATTAATACCAACACATTTACTTCAATGTTAGCTACCTCTTTTAAGACCCAAGGATGAGGTTCAGCTGAGTCTGAAGAATTGTCAGCCCAGAGCTTCATCAATTTACGAAGTGCTGTTTCCAGTGCAATTGTAATTTCACGAAGTTCCTCTCTTCCCCCCACTTCCTGACTTACAGCTATTACAGCTGGAAATGTGTTGCTGGAAAAGCGCAGCAGGTCAGGCAGCATCCAAGGAACAGGAGAAT
>NC_057734.1:35373293-35434715 GCF_004010195.1 Chiloscyllium plagiosum
AACACATTTTCAGCTCTGATCTCCAGCATCTGCAGTCCTCACTTTCTCCTTACAGCTTTTACATGACTGATTTTGTATCTTCTGTTGTGGTTATTAACTCCCCCATTCTTATTTTCTGGAGAACTAAGTTTACTTATTCTTTTCCTTTTTAAATACCTATAGAAATTCTAATTATCCATTTTCACATTCCAGCTGGCTTCCTTTCCTATTCAAATTTCTTCTTCCTAATTAGCTCTTTCGTCATTCTTTGCTGTTCTTTATGTTCTGAACTATCATCTGCTCAGCCATTCACGTTTGCTCAGTTATGCGTTCTTTTGTTAAGTTGAATGCTTTGCCTGACTTCTTTAGCTAACCACAGATGGTGGGTCCTCCTTTTAGATATATTCTTTGTAATAGGAATATTATTGTTCTGAAATATCCACTGAAATATCTCCCACTATGCCTCTCTTGATCTAACCCCTAGTCCAGAATGTCAATTCACTTCTGTTAGCTCAGCTTTCATGCCCACATAGTCATCCTTATTTATGCTTAGAATATCAGTTTCCTCCCTTTCTAGTTTGATGTAAAATTCAATCAAATTGTCATTGCTACCTAGAGAAATCTTTAATCTGAAGTCATTAATTAATCTTGTTACATTAAGTCTAACAAGTCTATATCAAGTCTACCATGACCTGCGCTCTGGTGCTGCTCTAAGAAACATTCTAAGGAGTCCTCATCCAAGCCATTAGTGCCAATCTGATTTTTTCCACTTCGTATGTAGACTAAAGTCATTCATGATTGTTGCTGCCCCTTTATTATAAGAACCAACTATTTATTCTTTAATACTTTATCCTACGTTGTGGTTACTGTTCGAGCTTATGGACCATTCTCACATGTGAAGTCTTTCCTCTACTGATCCTCATGTTCACCCAACCTGATTCTATACCTAGTATCCTTAAACAAGGGAATCTCTAACTATTACAGAAATGCCATCCTTGATTAACACTGCTACCCCTTCACTTTACCTAGCTTCTTATTCTTCTTAAATGTCATATACTCCTCAATATTCAGAACTCAAACCTGATATTCTGCAACCTTGTCTCCATAACAGCTATGCAATCATTTTTATTTATTTCAATATGTATTATAAATTGATTTACTTGGTAATGAATCCTACATACATTCAGATACAGAGCCTTAAGTTTTGACTTTTTATTATATTTAATAGGTGGTCTTGATAGTGTATTCTGTGTTTTTTCTCACTTTGCTGCCATTCTCTGACCCTCATTAGCCATATCACTATTTTTCCCCTTTCACCTTAAGAGATGGATCCTCCACCATCTCAGCTGTGATCTTTGATTTACCACATCTTTCACATTTTGTCATGCACCATTATTTAGTTCAAGGTAGAACATGGAACATAGAACTGTACAGCACAGGAATGGACCCTTCAGCCCACGATGTTGTGCCAAGCATTACATCAAATTAAACTAATCCTTTCTACATGCCCTTGGTCTATATCCCTCCATTCCTTGCATATTTATGCGCGTATCTAAAAGTCCCTTCAATGTCCATATCATATCTGCCCTAACCACAACACCTGGCAGTGCATTCCACACTCTTACCACTCTCTATGTAAAATAAAGTTGCCCCTCACACCTCCTTTGAACTTCCCCCTTTCACATTAAATGCATGCTCCCTAGTATTAAACATTTCAACTCTGGGAAAAAGATTCTGACTATCAATCCTTTCTATGCATCACATAATTTTATAGGTGTCTATCAAGTCTCACCTCTGCCTCCACTCCAGAGAAAACAACCCAAGTTTTTCTGACCTCCCTTTATAGCTCATACCCTCTAATCCAGGCAGCATTCTGGCAAACCTTTTCTGCACCTACTCCAAAGCTACCACATCCTACCTGGCATGAGGCAACTAGAACTGAATGCAATACTAATAAGTGTGCCCTAAGCAAAGTCTTATAAAACTGCAACATGACATCCTGCCTCTTGTATTCAATTGTCCAACCCAGTAAAGGATTGCTTACAATTCACCTTCTTTACTGGATGAATTAGTTCTCTCTAATTATGCGGTTCACAAGACCACTGACTCTGGCACAGTTCAGGTGTAGACCATATCAATGGTACAATACCAGACTTTCCCCAGTACTGTGCCAGTGGCCAATGAACTGTTACCCACTTCTCCCATTCCAGTCTTTGAGCCATATATTTATCTCTCTATGTTTATGTACCTATTGCCAACTTGCATGCATTCAGATATTATAACTTTAAAGGTCCTGTTTTATAATCTAATGTCGAGCTCCTCATATTCTCCATGCAGAATCTCTTTCATGATTCTTACTCTTCACTGCAGAATTAATTCCCCTCATTATACTACTCTCTACTGCTGCTATGACATTTCACTGTATTACGGTGCTATGGTCAGTTTTCTCATCCACTCTGCAGCCCCCTCTCATTCAAACAGGCTAAGAGAACCTCAACTCTGTTGGAAAGAAGTGGTGTCTGACAATCCTATACTCCTGCCCTGCGGATCCCTTACCTCCCTCACATGCAGTCACACTCTCCTGTCCTTGACTACTGATTAAATTATAAAATCCTCTGCTCAGTAGTGTGACTGCCTCCTGGTACAAAGAACCCAGGAAACATTCCCCCTCCCTGATGTGTTAGAGTATCTATAATTCAACCTCCAGCTCATAAACTGTGCCATGACTGCTTCACCTTTAAACATTTACTGCAGATGTATTTGCCCTGAATGGTAGCCAGGAACCCTCGCCTGCTGCAGCCTTGACACGTCACCTGTCCTGCCACCCTTAATGAGTTATAATTCATGATTTACTTATATTCTTTACAATTTACTTTATATTCTTTATGTTGTTTGTTCAATATTCCATTGGCTTTACCACCAAAATAGAGGCTATGATAAGAAGTAGAAATAGAAAAGAACCTAACCGCTTATCAAATAAAGATATAAAAGAGACCTAAGGGGCAACTTTTTCATGCGGAGGGTGGTACGTGTATGGAATGAGCTGCCAGAGGAAGTGGTAGAGGCTCGTACAACTGCAACATTTAAAAGGCATCTGGATGGGTATATGAATAGGAAGGGTTTGGAGAGATATGGGCCGGGTGCTGACAGGTGGGACGAGATTGGGTTGGGGTATCTGGTCAGCATGAGCACATTGAACCAAAGGGTCTGTTTCCGTGCTGTATATCTCTATGACTCTATGACTCTACTCACCAAGCAGCTCACTCCTTTCTCTGTAGTAGAGTAAGAACTAACTTCAATGAACTCCAAAGGATCGACAATGATTTAGTTTATTCACAAGGAGCTCCTGGAGCGTGTCTCAATCTGTGGTCAGATGATCATTATACCCATTTAGGTCTATGTTTATTGCCTTTGAGAAACTATTTTAGTGCATGATATATCAAAAAAAAACACTCAGGCAATGGACGTTAAAATGCAGTAGTCCATACTTGCAAATATCAGCCAATTCCAATAGCTTCCTGACCATTTCAGAAGAGTTGGTGAGCTATCCCCAACAAAGTACTAATAAGAACTGGACTGGTTGGGATGCAGGAGAATTTTTGCTAGTCTCATCTTTGGTGCTCAGCAGACCCATTTCCATTACCTGCCACCACCCATAACATTCCTCGTCATGCAAGCCCATTCACTCCAGAAATGGCACTTTCCTTTGGTTTCTGACCTTCCGGAATGGGCAGTTGCAAGTGGCATGGGCATTCATCTAAACAAGAGTTAAATAACCTTCTTCTGTCACAGTGAACTTCTGTGGTGGAAGCAGTAGAGTTTATGGCCAGGCACATTTATGCGGGGATGTTGAGGCATAGACTATAGATCCCAGTGAGGGAAGTTTATCTGGGGTTGGATTTTTTAATGAGGTACAATGATAGTTATGAAGGAGAGGGAACCAAGTACAGTTATCAGTTATGATTGTGAAAATCAGAGCAAGAACAAGGCGGAGAGGAAGGACATTGAGGGAGAAGGAGGTGACCTTTGGAGAAGATGATACAGAAGAACGCTGAATGGAAACCAGGATGAAGTAGCAGAATGGCGGGGTGGTGTGGGAGCAGGGCAGACTTTTATAGCCCTTGCCGACGAGCTAGGCTCTCTGGTCATCATAGATAATTTGGACCAACAGGTCTGTTTTTGTGCTGTACAGTTCTATTCTATGACTCTATAAATTGGTAGGAGAGGGAAGAGCATAAACATTCCCTGGCTAGCCTTCTCATCACTCTCCTACTTGCCCTTAAACTTGCTGTAAATTTTAAAGCAGGCAAGGCCAGGGCCCATCCTTACCCCAGGTCAAACCCTTACCTGGGACTTTGATAATGACTTACGGACACTTCCTGCTCAGCCTCAATTTAGAAATCGAGTGGTAGGAGGGAAGACTGGCAAGTTGCCATGCTTGTAACGTAGGAATGACGGAGGTTGCCTCCCTCAACATCCCTTCTTCTGCATAGATTGACCGTCACATGTTCCGTCCCTTGCAGATCATCCTTCCCCCCTGCTCTGGTCCCTCTATCAAGACACTAAACCTGTCTCTCTCACTTCAATTTTATATAAATGATTTGGATGTGAGCATAAGAGGTATAGTTAGTAAGTTTGCAGATGACACCAAAATTGGAGGTGTAGTAGACAGCGAAGAGGGTTACCTCAGATTACAACAGGATCTGGACCAATGGGCTGAGAAGTGGCAGATGAAGTTTAATTCAGATAAATGTGAGGCGTTGTACTTTGGGAAAGCAAATCTTAGCAGGACTTATACACTTAATGGTCAGGTCCTAGGGAGTGTTGCTGAACAAAGAGACCTTGAAGTGCAGGTTCATAGCTCCTTGAAAGTGGAGTCACAGATAGATAGGATCGTGAAGAAGGCGTTTGGTATGCTTTCCTTTATTGGTCAGAGGACAGGAGTTGGAGTACAGGAGTTGGAGGTCATGGTGCAGCTGTACAGGACATTGGTTAGACCACTGTTGGAATATTGAGTGCAATTCTGGCCTCCTTCCTATTGGAAAGATATTGTGAACCTTGAAAGGGTTCAGAAAAGATTTACAAGGATGTTGTCAGGGTTGGAGGATTTGAGTTATAGGGAGAGGCTGAGCAGGCTGGAGCTTTTTTCCCTGGAGCGTCGGAGGCTGAGAGGTGACCTTATAGAGGTTTACAAAATTATGAAGTGCATGGATAGGATAAATAGACAAAGTTTTTTTTCCCCTGGGGTCGGGGAGTCCAGAACTAGAGGGCACAGGTTTAGGAAGAGAGGGGAAAGATATTAAAAAAAACCTCAAGGGCAACGTTTTCGCGCAGAAGGTGGTACATGTATAGAATGAGCTGCCAGAGGAAGTGGTGGAGGCTGGTACAATTGCAACATTTAAGAGGCATTTGGATGGGTATATGAATAGGAAGAGTTTGGAGGGATATGGGCCGGGTGCTGGCAGGTGGGACTAGATTGGGTTGGGATATCTGGTCGGCATGGACAGGTTGGACCAAAGGATCTGTTTCCATGCTGTACATCTCTATGACTCTGTGACTCTTATTCCCACTGTGCCTTGAGAACATTTGTACTTCGTGGCCCTGAACTCTGGCACTGAATCAGAGAACAGCAAGTGGTCTCAGTCCTTCTGAAGCTGGGACTACAGAGGAGGGATTTCCTTCTGAGAGAGGAGCAGAAACCTTGTCCCTAGCTGATTGATTTTTAAATATTCATAAGGCAGCCGGCAGCTGTGGGAATGTGTTTCCTGCTGAATCCTGTAGGGGCAGGCTGGGAAATCCCACCATCTGAAAAATCCAGCCCAGGATTCAGGAAAATATTGAAGGGAATGGAGGGGAAAAAAAGGTATTTCTGGTGGCTCCATGCGTTGTTCTAATCTTTGAGGAAAAGCTGTCAATCGACCTTCTTGAAGAGAGTGGAGTATGGTTAATAGCCATTCTGAGGAGAAAAGTGAAGGATTTTTTATTTCATTCGTTTACAGGAGCCAAGACTATCACTTCCTGTATAAGGCAATGCACAGCATTGTACACTTTAGGGTGCAGATTTACAAATCTCTCAAATTGAAAAGTCCCATCGCCATTTTTTGGTCTCTCTAACCAAATAAGGATGGTGGAAGCCCTGGTGAATATTAGGGAAAAGAACTAGAGTGATGCTACCAGAATAGAGAAGACACAATTATCAGGAAAAGTTGATTATACTGGGGCTAATTTTTCTTTTAAAAAGATAAAGAAGTGAAAGTAGTTTTTAATTTTAAAGGTGGTTCTTAGGGTGGATGCTATTTCCATATTTTAGGAAGCCCAAAACCAAGAATTAGAAAGATTTCATCAAGATACGAATAATTCCAATAAGAGTGGTGCTGGAAAAGCACAGCTAGTCAGGAGCAGGAGATTTGATGTTTCGAGCATAAGTTCTTCATCAGGAATGTGGGTGGGGGACCCGAGGGGCTGATGAGAAAACTGGCAAAATCGACATTGAATTCATGCAGATGGATGGTCCCAAGGCGTAAGATGAGGTGTGCTGCTTTCAGTCGTTGGGTGGCTAGGATTTGGCGGTGGAGGAGGCCTAGGACTTGCATGTCCTTGCCGGAGCGGGGGTGACAGTTGAAGTGTTTGGCCACAGGGCAGTGTGGTTGATTGATGCATATGTCCCAGAGATGTTCACTGAAACATTCCACAAGTTGGCATCCTGTCTCTCCAATATGAAGGAGACCATATCGAGAGCAACGGACACAGTAGATGAGGTGTTTGGATGTGCAGAAAATCACTGCTGGATATGGAAGGATCTTTTGGAGCCTTGGATAGAAGTGAGGGGGGGAGATGTGGATGCAGGTTTTACACCTCTTGCGGTGGCAAAGGAAGGTGCCAGGAGTGGAGGGTGAGTTGATGAGGGCCAGGGACCTAACAGGAGAGTCACGAAGGGAATGGTCTCTGCGGAATGCTGAAAGGGGTGGGGAAGTAAATATATTTCTGATGGTGGGATCTGACTGTGAGTGATGGAAATGATGGAGGATGATGTCTTGTATCCAGAGATTGGCTGGGTGGAAAGTGAAGACCGGAGGGTTCTTTCCTTATTGGAGTTGGAGAGGTTGGGTTCAAGGACAAGGTGCAGGAAGTGGAGGAGATACCCTGGAGAGCATTGTTGATCACGTGGGAGGGAAAATTGCTGTTCTTGAAGTAGGAGGCCATCTGGGATGTTCTGGAGTGGAATTGATCTTCCTGGGAGCAGATGTGGTGGAGGAATTGGGAGTAAGGGATTGGGTTTTTAGGTCATTAAGTGGCAAACTCTTCATAGGACATGTGGAACAGTTCATCTTCCGCAGCTACACCGGCACCATTCCCCACCTTTTCCTCCATTACATCGATGACTATATTGGCACCACCTTGTGCTCCCATGAGGAGGTTGAACAGTTCATCAACTTCATAAATACCTTCCACCCTGACTTCAAGTTCACCTGAACCATCTCAAAGACCTCCCTCTCCTTCCTGAACCTCTCCATCTCAATTGCTGGAGACCAACTCAACATAGACATCTATTTCAGACTCCCACAGCTACCTGGACAACACCTCCTCCCACATCAGGCCACCCCACCGTAAAAACGCTATCCCTTACTCCCAATTCCTCTGCGTCAGCCACATCTGCTCCCAGGAGGATCAATTGCAGAACATTCCAGGTGGCCTCCTACTTCAAGGACAGTAATGTCCCCTCCCATGTGATCAACAAAGCCTTCCAGCTTATCTCCTCCACTTCCCACACCTCCACCCTTGAACCAGATTCCTCCAACTGCAACAAGGAAGAACTGCCTGGGTCCTCACCTTCCACCCGGCCAATCTCCAGATACACCGCATTATACTCTGTCATTTCCATCATTTACAGTCAGACCCCATCCGAAGAGATATATTTCCCTCCCCACCCTTTTCAGCATCCCCCTCACCTCCATCCCAGGTCCCAAAGGATCCTTCCGCATTCAGCAGAGATTTTCCTGCACATCCAAACACCTCATGTACCGTGACTGCTGCTCTCATGTGGTCTCCTCTACATTGGGAAGACAGGATACCAACTTGCGGAATGTTTCAGAAAACATCTCCAGGACACATGTACCAAAAAATCTCACCACACTGTGGCTGACCACTTCAACTCCCCCGCCCACTCCTCCAAGGACGTGCAAGTCCTGGGCTTCCTCCACAACCAAATCACAGCCACCTGACGACTGAAGGACGAACACCTTAGTTTAAGCCTTGGGACCCTCCAAACACACGGAATCATGATTGATTTCACCAGTTTCCTCATCTCCCCTTCCTGCACCTAATCCCAGATCCAACCCTCCAACTCGGCACCACCCTCTTGAACTGTCCTACCTGTCCATCTTCCTTCCCCCCTATCAACTCCGACCCATCACCATCAACCCCCAACTCCATCGAGCATTCCTAGCTACCTTCCTTCCAGCCCCACCCACCCCATTAATGTCTCAGCCCCTTTGCCCCACCACCACCACCACATTCCTTATGCTCGAAGCATCAACTCTCCTGCTCCTTGGATGCTGCCTGACTGGCTGTGGTTTTCCAGCACCACATTTTTTGACTCTGATCTCCAGCATCTGCAGTCCTCACTTTCTCCTAATAATTTGCTGATGCTCTTCGGGAGGGTTTAAACTAATTCAACAGGGAGATGAGAAACTAGATTGTAGCTCCAGTGTGCAGAAGGTTGAGCGTAGTAACATCATAAATAAGGTTTCAAGGTCATAAGAGTGTACCAGCAGGCAAGAAGGTAGTTTGAAGTGTGTTTACATCAACACCAAGAGCATCTGGAATAAGATGGGTGAACTTGCAGCATGGGTTGGTACCTGGAACTTCAATACTGTGGTCATTTCGGTGACATGGCTAGTGCAGGGGCAGGAATGTTTGTTGCAGGTTCCGGGGTTTAGATATTTCGGTGAGAACAGGGAAGGTGGTAAAAGAGGGGGAGATGTAGCATTGTTAATCAAGGACAGTATTACAGTGGCAAAAAGGAGGTTTGAGGACTTGTCTACTGAGGCAGTATGGGCTGAGGTTAGAAACAGGAAAGGAGAGGCCACCCGGTTGGGAGTTTTATATAGGCCTCCGAATAGTTCCAGAGATATAAAGGAAAAGATTGCAAAGATGATTCTGGATAGGAGTGAAAGTAACATGGTAGTTGTTATGGGGGATTTTCCAAATATTGACTGGAAATGTTATAGCTCGAGTACTTTAGATGGGTCAGTTTCTGTCCAATGTGTGCAGGAGGGTTTCCTGACACAGTATGTAGGCAGGCTAACAAGAGGCGAGGCCACATTGGATTTGGTATTGGGTAATGAACCTGACCAGGTGTTAGATTTAGAGGTAGGTGAGCACATTGGTGATAGTGACCACAATTCAGTTATGTTTATTTTAGCAATGGAAAGGAATAGGTATATACTGCAGGGCAACAGTTATAGCTGGGGGAAAGGCAATTACGATGCGATTAGGCAAGGTTTAGGATGCATAGGATGGGGAAGTAAACTGCAGGGGCTGGGCACAATTGAAATGTGGAGTTTGTTCAAGGAACAGCTACTGTATGTCCTTGATAAGTATGTACCTGTCAGGCAGGGAGGAAATGGCCGAGTGAGGGAACCGTGGTTTACTAAAGGAGTTGAATCTCTTGTCAAGAGGAAGAAGGAGGCTTATGTAAAGATGAGATGTGACGGCTCAGTTAGGGTGCTTGAGAAGTACAAGTTATCCAGGAAGGACCTGAAGAGAGTGCTAAGAAGAGTCAGTAGGGGGCATGAGAAGTCTTTGGCTGGTAGGATGAAGGAAAACCCTAAAGCTTTCTGTAGGTATGTCAGAAATAAATGAATAACTAAAGTAAGATTAGGGCCAGTCAAGGACAGTAGTGGGAAGTTGTGCATGGAGTCAGAGGAGATAGGATGGGCACTAAAGGAATTTTATTGTCAGTACTCACACAAGAAAAAGACAAGAAAATGAGAAGAATACTGAGATACAGGCTATTAGACCAGATGGGATTGAGGCTCACAAGGATGAGGTATTAGCAATTCTGGAAAGTGTGAAAATAGATGAATCCCCTAGGCCGCATGGGATTTATCCTAGGATTCTCTGGGAAGCTCACGAGGAGATTTCAGAGTCTTTGGCTTTAATCTTTATGTCGTCATTGTCTACAGGAATAGTGCCAGAAGACTAGGGGATAGCAAATTTTGTCCCCTTTTTCAAGAAGGGGAGTAGAGACAACCTTGGTACTTATAGACCAGTGAGCCTTACTTTAAATGGTTGTGGATAAAGTGTTGGAAAGGATTTTAAGAGATAGGATTTATAATCCTCTAGAAAGGATAGTTTGATTAGGGATAGTCAACACGGTTTTGTGAAGGGTAGATTATGCCTCACAAACCTTATTGAATTCTTTGAGAAGGTGACCAAACAGGTGGATGAGGGTAAAGCAGTTGATGTGGTGTATATGGATTGTAGTAAAGCATTTGATAAGGTTTCCGTGGTATGCTATTGCAGAAAATACGGAGGCATGGGACTGATGGTGATTTAGCTGTTTGGATCAGAAGTTGGCTAGCTGAAAGAAGACAGAGAGTGGTGGTTCATGGGAAATGTTCATCTTGGAGTTCAGTTACTAGTGGTATACCTCAAGGATCTGTTTTGGGGCCACTGCTGTTTGTCATTTTTATAAATAACTTGATGAGGGTGGAGAAGGATGGGTTAGTAATTTTGTGGATGACACTAAGATTGGTGGAGTTGTGGACAGTGTGAAAGGATGTTTCAGGTTACAGAGGGACATAGATAAGCTGCAGAGCTGGGCTGAGAGGTGGCAAGTGGAATTTAATCTGGAAAAGTGTGACATGATTCACTTTGGAAGGGGTTACAGGAATATGAAGTACTGGGCTAATGGTAGGATTCTTGGTAGTGTGAATGAGCAGAGCGATCTCAGTGTTCATATGCATAGATCCCCGAAAGTTGCCACCCAGGTTGATAGGGTTGTTAAGAAGGCATACGGTATGTGAGCTTTTATTGTTAGAGGGATTGAGTTTTGGAGCCATGAAGTCATGTTGTAACTGTACAAAGCTCTGGTGCGGCCGCACTTGGAGTATTGCGTACATTTCTGGTCACTGCATTATAGGAAGTGTTGGAAAGGGTGCAGAGGAGATTTACTAGGATGTTGCCTGGTATGGAGGGAAGATGTTACGAAGAAAGGCTGAGAGACTTGAGGCTGTTTTCGTTAGAGAGAAGAAGGTTGAGAGGTGACTTAACAGAGACATACAAGATGATCAAAAAATTAGATAAGGTGGACAGTGAGGGCCTTTTTCCTTGAATGGGTGATGGCTAGCATGAGGGGATATTGTTTTAAATTGAGGGGTGATAGATACAGGACAGATGTCAGAGGCAGGTTCTTTACTCAGAGAATGGTAAGGGTGTGGAATGCCCTGTCTGCAACAGTAGTAGACTCACCAACTTTAAGTGGCATCAGAGGAGCAAGAAAATCAACGTTTTGAGCAAGAGCCTTTCATCAGGAATTCTTGATGCAAGGCTCCTGCCCAAAACGTTGATTTTCCTGCTCTTCGGATGCTGCCTGACCTGCTGTGCTTTTCCAGCATCCCTCTAATCTTGACTCTGATCTCCAGCATCTGCAATCCTCACATTTGCCTCACCAGCTTTAAGGCATTTAAATGGTCATTGGATAAACATATGGATGATTATGAAATAGTGTAGGTTAGATGGGCTTCAGATTGGTTTCACAGGTCAGCGCAACAGGTCACCGAAGGGCTTGTATTGCGCTGTAATGTTCCATGTTCTATGTTCTATATCCCAATACAGAGTTTGGGAGAAAATTCTTTATTCAGAATGGTGAGAATTTACACACACAGTTACAGTTGTAAGTGTCAAATTATAGGAAAGATGTCAATGCATTGAAGAGAATGCAGAAGTTTTCTTCAAGACTGATTCCAGGAATATGAGAAACTTGACTTCGTAGGATAGACTCAAGAAGGTTGGACTGTCATCCTGGGAGAGAAGAAGGCTGAGAGATGGATTGATATAGGTTTTCAACACCATGAAGGGGCTAGAGAGTGCAGGACGAGTTTCCACTCATAAGGGATAAAAAAATAACTAACCGGCATCAATTTAAAGTGATACGTAAATGAAGTGAAAGTGATTTAATGTGAAAATTTCATTTCATACCGTGAATGTTTAGCATAGGAATGTACTGCCTGGAAACGTGGTGGAGGTTTAATTGAGGCGTTCAAGCGAGCACTGGATGATTGCACAGATCGTATATGGTGTGCAGGGATATGTGCAAAAAAGCAGGAGATTGGACCAAGGTAATAATATAGGTGCAGGCATGATGGGCCAAATGGCCTTCTTCTGCTCCATAACAATTCTGTGATTCAGTGAATGTGGGACACTATACCACATGGAGTGATTAAGGTATGTATCTTAAATTCATCTAAAGGAAAGATAAGTCTATGAAAGAAAATTAAAATGTTAAAAGGATGAGTAGCAGTGGGAAGAGGTTCATATGGGGCAGATATAATATCCTTGTATTGTCAGGCAAAATAACCTATTTTTGTATTACATGGTCTATGATGATTAAGAATTGATCACAGCGATGTGGGACTGAAATTGCAATCTGACAATTTCATAGTCATTTATTTTACAGATATTGCCAGAATTGTTTTAAATTGAATTTAAATTCTCAAACGACAATGATAGGATGTGAACTCCCATTCTCTGGATTATCTGTGCAGTTACCCAACCACTTCATTCCTATATCGTCAGAATGGCATTCAAATATCAGTAAGGACTTGGTTTCGAGAAGGGAAGGATTGCTGCTGGAATTTCACCTCACTGAACAGGTTGAATGGCAACCTAACTTCACAGTTTCACAATCCAACATAACAAAGCCCACCATCTGCTGAAAACAACTACACATGGCACATCGACTGATGCCAGTGAAATCAGCAAACAGATCTTGGCAGACACAAGGCAACAGAGAAGATGAGCTATGCAAACATTTTCACAGCTACACGCTTCAGGCTCAGATTTGAAACCCATGACAGATGCTACAAGCACCTTACGGCTGAGTCCTGACTCCTTTGGCCATTCTGGCATTCAGATAGCTCCTAAAAGGGTGGATCTGTTTTGGGGGAATTGCTTAGGCCATTTTTCCCCCTGAAATCTATGTCTGCTTTAGCAGTAAGGTAACCCAAGGTTTCTGTTGCCTCTGGCATTGCCAGTTGTGTGTGTCTGCTACTGTGTGGTTAGTAATAGTTGCCAACACCAGGTGGAAACATGTATTAATTATGCATCCTACTGCACATTCAATATAATTGAGATCACTATGCTCTTGTGCACACACAATTTGTGTTTTTATAGGTTGTTTTCCTTGCATCAACCTTCTCCTATCCCTTGCTCTACTGTTGACTCCATGGTGTATTTTCATGCATTGTATTTCAGGCAAAGCCAGTGTACATCTGTGACCATTAACAGTGAGTGTTAGCTGGCTGTTTGCCCTTGGAAGAGACACGCATATGTACTCTTGTGAAGCACAAGGATGAATTTTAAATGAAAATGTCAAGTTTGGATTAGTTTGTTTGGGGGGAGCGGGGGTGGTGTTTACATCCTTGGAAAGCTGTTTACCATCCCAAACCACTTCCAACTTGTCCAATTCTGACTTGACAGAAACTGGGTTCCCTGCCAACCTGACCCAAGGAGGCCGATTGCAATTTTAAATATGATAACAAGTTTCTTAGCGTATCATTCAGCTTTTGAAATTTGACAGCTCCTGGCTGTAAGGAACCTGCCTGAGCAGGCTCTGAGAATACATTCTACATGATCTCTTTCTGCCTCTGAGCCTTAACTCTATCCCTTGCCCCCGGTGGGTGAAAATTCTGCCCAGAACCACTGGCAGAAATTATTTGGCCTAAGTCGTCAGTTTCTGTCCCGTACATTCTATGGAACATTGCGTGATATTCTGCCAACATTCACCACTTGGGTAGGCCACTGTGACCCTTGGATGAGGTCCCTGTGAATAACTATTGCCCAAAGAGTTATACCCTCCCTTCAGGAGAGTGGAAAAAAAAGCACATTTTTCCTCGGGCAAATGGATTTTTAATTGTAGCTTTCAGTGGTAGAAAAGGACCAGATGTAACTTTATGCCACCCACACTCACACACACACAGACCATCATTGATCAAAGTGTGCAAGAGAAAGTTGAGATTAAAATAACTGTTGGTTATAGGATCAGAGCATAGGATCTATGTCATAAATGAATTTTGTTAGTAAATAAATAATTAATGACAGAAAAGGTTAAATCATGCTTTTTTTATCGTCCTTCTCTGCATTGCTAATGTGAGATAAACCCTGCTTTTAGTAATCATACAGGTCCTCATCAATATTACTTTGCTTGAGTATTCAAAATACTTTCAAGGACATTAGAGCCAATATATGGGGAGTATGAACATATTTATATTAAACACTCATAGTTGGTATCTTGCCAACATATTAATAAAAATTTTGAATTTATATGAGGTCATTAAAGAGGGATTGGAGTGCTATTATAATGACAAACAAATAGCGTGGCTTTGGAAGATCACTTTCTTAACTGTGAAAATACATGACAACATGAAAATTTGAGCTGAAAAAAATCATTTGTTTAATGCCTTGTGCTTAAATCTAATTAAAGGTCATAATTGAGTTGATGCCATTGAACACTTAACCCAGCAACTGAAAATGAATTTTTAATAATATTCTAAAATCTGACTAAAAGCAAAGAGGTTAATATGATCTGAGTGTGGCAGAACTATCCAGAAATGGTACTAAATCTGTTCTGATTATATTCTAAACTATCTAATTTAAACTCAACTGATTAATTGCTGGATTAACTGGTGTTTATTTCAGATGGTTCCATGAGTAAACACAAGGGCTAATCTCCAATTGTGGGGAACATGATTCGCACTCTCTGCAATTGTATCAATCCAAATCCGTGGGATTGTTCATTAAAATATGTTCACTGCAAGTTCCCAGAACAGCCCAACTGCTTGACTTGTCCTGAGTTTGCTAAATTCAACTCAAAGATTAGGGTCCTTCCTCTCTCAATTCTCATGGAATGCCTCCAGAATAAGTTATAGCTGTTGAAAATAACTCTATAGATTTAAACTGACTAACCAAGGATGCATCATTTCTGCTGCTACATTCTATTACTAACATAGTGCATTCATTATCGGGTAAAATGAAACATAACAGAACACTTCATGTCCAGAATTGAGGTTGTTTTAGTTGGTTGAAAAACCCATCTTTAGTAATATTCAAATGAACATTTTTTTTTAAGAACCAGTACTTGCTGAAGTTCAATAGTTATTTTATGAGTTGTGTTCTTTTATATTAATAGGATTTCTTTATTAATTGTGATTTGTTAATACAGAATTTGGCTATTGCTGAGAAGATACATTTTGTCAAAGGGAAAACACCATTAATATTGTATGAAAGGATTAACCTGATTGATTGGTAGTTGCACTGTCATGGAGAATATACCAGTTAATGATGCCTGACAGTTACTGTTTACATTTTAAACCAGGCAAGTTGACTGTGATTGTTCATGTTATTGCCTTGAGAAATGAACCAGTGGATGGCTGTCCCCATCTTGTTGAGTTTAAACTAGCACAGCGTGTGTGTCACATGTTCTTTCCATCTACAAACAACAGGCCCAATCAGTTTCAACCTGCTTTAGTACTTCAGCGTTTCCTGAGAATTGTCTTGAGGATTTCAAGACAAAGAGATTTAGAATACGAGAGCTGAGAGTTTGAATGGCTAAAGGATCGGCAAATATGAGAGTGAAGGATGGTCATTAGAGGTCCTACGTAGACAAATGGCGCAACCTTGGAAGATTGGAGAGCTGGAGGCTACAGACAAAAGGAGGCAAAGTTTTGAGGATTTCAAATTGGAAATATTAGTGGATGGGGACCATGGCTTTCTGGGTGAATGCGGCTTGTAACAAGTTATAACATGAGCAGCACAGATAGAAATGGCATAAAAAAGGTTTCAACATTTGAATCAGCAACAAAGGTGGATGGTGTTAGAGAAGTAGAAGAAATAGTCTTTGTAGTTGATGTGGGATTGAAAGTTTTGTTCATTGTCAACTAGGACAGAAAGGCCAAACACTCCAGTCAGCCTTAGACAATGGCTAAGAAAGGACATGGAAACAGTGGCATGTAAAAGAGAGTAGGTGGTGGGAACTGTCTACAACTACTTTATTGGAAGAAATTGTAAGTCAACAGACCTGAATTTTGAAAAATTATTCTGATGGATAGTGGGGGCAAAAGAGGTGATGGAAAAGTAGAGCTAGGTTTCACTAACCGCTGAGCAGTTCTGATACCACATATTCACATGATGTTGCCAAGGGATGGAACATAGGTGAGGAAGAGGATGGGCAAGGATAGACCTTTGTTAAACTCAGAAGGTAAAAGTTCAGGGTAGAAAGAAAAGACAAACCTGGAGATTCACTGAGTACTGATGGACAGACTAAAGCAGAACCATGTAAGGGGCATTCTAATCAGCTGAGTAACAGGGAACAGGAGTTACAGGAGAGTGGTGTGATCAACCATGTCAGAGGCTGCAGAGAAATCAAAACCAACGAGGAGAGATAAAGGTCCAGTCACAATGGATGTAATTTGTGCCTTTGATCAGGGTGATTTCATCAATGTGGCCCGGGTGGAAACCTGACTGGGGAGATCCAAGCATAGAGCTGTGGGAAAGGCGAACCACACATTTAAGAAGCAACAAAATGTTCAGAGAATTGAAGGGCAGTTTGGGCAGGAGTCTTCAAGGTCAACAGACCAGGTGTGAGCCAATTTTCCAAATTCTAAGCACCAACTGTGACAAACCTACCTCAGGTGTACACTGCTTGGTGCTCAGATTTTTTGGGGCCCTCAAAATGTGAATTAACTGGAGTGAATCACTTCTCAAGCTCTGAGCACACATTCAGTAAAATAAAGTTCAAATATTAGCCCCTGTAGGCTAGTGGAGTGGAGATCTTGTAGTGAAGGCAAAATTATATTTCATGAAATGGTGGGTGTGTTAATCACCTTCTGGTACCTGATGATACGGATCTCTTCAACATATGTAATGTCAAGATGTAAGGGTCAACTGGTGAGGGTCCAAGACTGCAAGGAGGCATCTCAGACAAGCTTTTCTCTGTCCTTTCCTGACATTCTCACATAAACGTTTGAAATAGATTTACTGGATAGTGAGCAAAAGCAAGAAGCCTGGCTAATATCATCTTTCCAAACCTGGGGAAACCAACACCAATTATGGTATCCCCACTTCTGATCTAGTGAAGAATGCCAACTTAATGCAGGCAGAATTGAAATGAGGTCCTTTTGTTCTGTGTAGCTCTGAGTCAAGCCCTAATGTTGAGACCTTGCTGCTGACTTTGAATACCTCACCTCCAAATACATAAAATGCTGTTACTCCCCCTCTATTTTTGACTGAAAGTTGACTAAACATTATCCCTCTTCTTTATCAAAATAATAGTTCAAATCCTTTTAATCCGGTCTCTTCCTGGTCGGGTCAAAGATTGATGTTGTATGTAATGCATGCTTCATCTGTTTTTTGGTAGTACGTGAAGACAGAACATGGTTTTTCTGGCTCTCTGCTGCCATCTACCTGAACCTTTTTGAACAGCAGAAGCATTATGTCATTCTGGAGGAAGCCAAACCATAGCACATCCCATTTGGCACTTACTGTGAGCTAGGTCATCAAATTGACCTAGATTATATTGTTTCTCTCAGTCCCACTAGAACGCTGCTTTCAAACTGCAAATCATTACGAGTAGGCTGAGACATTTCTGTCTGGAAAATACATTGATAGTATCTAAGAGAAGTCTTTAAAATTGTGAGAAATTATCTTGTGCATGAACTCAGAAGGAATTATTATCGATATCAAGTAAAGAATTTAGGAATAATGTCTTTACTCAGAGGTTCATGAGAATGATCCACTCATTTCATAACAACCTGCACAATATTTTGATAGCACCATTTCTGATAGTTTCAAGTTTAAGAACAAAGTATAACAGGGCTGTATCCTAGCCCACACATTGTTTGGTGCCTTCTTCGAGGAGAAAGTGAGGTCTGCAGATGCTGGAGATCAAAGTTGAAACTTTATTGCTGGAACAGCACAGCAGGTCAGGCAGCATCCAGGGAACAGGAGATTCGACGTTTCGGGCACAGGCCCTTCTTCAGGAATGAGGGTGATTTAGTGGTATGAATCAGAAATTGGTTAGCTGAAAGAAGACAGAGAGTGGTGGTGGCAAATGTTCATCCTGGTGTTCAGTTATTAGTGGTATACCATAAGGATCTGTTTAGGGGCCACTGCTGTTTGTCATTTTTATACATGACCTGGATGATGGCGTAGAAGGATGGGTTAGTAAATTTACAAATGACTCTAAGGTCGGTCGAGCTGTGGACAGTGCTGAAGGATATTGCTGCTTACAGAGGGACATAGATAAGCTGCAGAGTTGGGCTGAAAGGTGGCAAATGGAGTTTAATGCAGAAAAGTGTGAGGTGATTCATTTTGGAAGAAGTAACAGTAATACAGAGTACTGGGGTAATGGTAAGGTTCTTGCAGTGTGGATGAGCAGAAAGATCTCCGTGTCCATGTACATAGATCCCTGAAAGTTGCCACCCAGGTTAATAGGATTGTTAAGAAGGCATATGAACCATGGGGTTATGTTGCAGCTGTAGGAAACTATGGTGTGGCCGCACTTGGAGTATTGCGTACAGTTCTGGTTACCACATTATAGGAAGGATGTGTAAGTTTTGGAAAAGATGCAGAGGAGATTTATGAGGATATTGTCTGGTATGGAAGGAAGGTCTTCTGAGGAAAGACTGAGTGACCTGAGGCTGTTTTCGTTAGAAGGAAGAGGTTGAGAGGTGACTTAATAGAGATGTGAAAGATGATCAGAGGATTAGATAGTGTTAGCAGAGAGAGACGTTTTCCTCGGATAGTGATGGCTAGCATGAGAGGACATAGCTTTAAATTGAGCGGTGATAGATATAGGACAGATGTCAGAGGGGTAGTTTCTTTACTCAGAGAGTAGTAATGGCGTGAAACTCCCTGCCTGCAACTGTAGTAGACTCACCGACTTTAATGTCTTTTTAAATGGCCATTGGATAAACATATGGATGATAATGCAACAATGCAGGTTAGTTCAGCTTCAGGCTGGTTTCACAGGTCAGCACAACATTGAGGGTCAGAGAGCCTGGACTGTGCTGTAATGTTCTGTGTTCTTTGAAAGCAAGATAATATTTCGAGTCTGGCGATTCTTCATCAGAACTGTTAACAGCTCAGGAAAGGTGGTAATATATTGAAGTGACGTTTGTGGGAAGGGGTTGGTCTTGCACAAGGTGACTTACTTGCCGATTTACTTCCTCCAACCTCAGTATCCAAGGCCTCAGGCACACCTTCCAGGTGAAGCAGCAGCTTACCTGCACTTCTCTCAACTCATTTATTTCATTCACTGCTCAGAATGTGGTCTCCTGTATATCGGGGGAGATGAAACACAGATTTGATGACCGCTTTGCTGAACACCTACACTCTGTCTGTAAAACATGACCCAGAGTTTCCCACTGCCTCCACTTCAACACACCACTGTGTTCCTACACCAACATTTCTGTCCCAGATCTGTTGCAGTGTTCCTTAACGCAAGTTCAAAGAACAACACTTCATTTTCCATCTTCTCCTGCGGAACACTCTCTGCTCATTCCTGAAGAAGGGCCTGTGCCCGAAACGTCGAATCTCCTGTTCCCTGGATGCTGCCTGACCTGCTGTGCTGTTCCAGCAATAAAGTTTCAACCTTGGTGCCTTCTTCCCCCTGCTCCTGATCAATGCATTCCCTGCAGCTATGGGAGAAGTTTACCTGCGTACAGGACCAGATGATTAACTCTGCACTCTATCCAGACTCAAAATGGAAACAAACATACAGCACAGCTTGATCAAAGAACTCCTCTGCATGATGATGACATGCTGGTTTCTTGGGTGGAAGCTCAAAGACTTCTGGAGTGGAATCCCATAGAGTTCTTAGTGACGTGGACTGTGTCATAGAGTCATAGAGATGTACAGCATGGAAACAGACCCTTCAGTCCAACCCATCCATACCGACCAGATATCCCAACCCAATCTAGCCTCACCTGTCAGAACCCAGCCCATATCCCTCCAAACCCTTCCTATTCGTATTCCCATCAAAATGCCTTTTAAATGTTGCAATTGTACCAGCCTCCACCACTTCCTCTGGCAGCTCATTCCATACACGTAC
Source organism: Chiloscyllium plagiosum (assembly GCF_004010195.1). Lineage (NCBI taxonomy): Eukaryota > Metazoa > Chordata > Chondrichthyes > Orectolobiformes > Hemiscylliidae > Chiloscyllium > Chiloscyllium plagiosum. The sequence goes on from NC_057734.1 coordinate 35,393,605, forward strand.
CACCCTCCGTATGAAAAAGCTGCCCTTTCGGTCTCTTTTATATCTCCCCTCTCACCCTAAACCTATACCCTCTAGTTCTGGACTCCCTCACCCCAGGGAAAAGACCTTTGTCTATTTATCTTATCCATGTCCCTCATAATTTTGTAAACCTCTATAAGGTCACCCCTCAGCCTCCAATGCCCCAGGAAAAAAAGCTCCCGCCTGTTCAGCCTCTCCCTATAGCTCAGATCCTCCAACTCTGGCAACATCCTTGTAAATCTTTTCTGCACCCTTTCAAGTTTCACAATATCTTTCCAATTGTAAGGAGACCAGAATTGCATGCAATATTCTAACAGTGGCCTAACCAATGTCATGTACAGCCGCAACATGACCTCCTAACTCATGTACTCAGTACTCTGACCAATAAAGGAAAGCGTACCAAATGCCTTCTTCACTATCCTATCAACCTGTGACTCCACTTTCAAGGTGCTATGAACCTGCACTTTGTTCAGCAACATTCCTGAGGACCTTACCATTAAGTGTCCTGCTAAGATTTGCTTTCTCAAAATGCAGCACCTTGCATTGATCTAAATTAAATTCCATCTGCCACTTCTTAGCCCATTGGCCCATCTGGTCAAGATCCCATTGTAATCTGAGGCAACCCTCTTCGCTGTCCACTACACCTCCAATTTTGGTGTCATCTGCAAACTTACTAGCTGTATCTCTTATGTTCACATCCAAATCATTTATCCTTGTGGCACTCCACTGGTCACAGGCCTCTAATCTGAAAAACAACCCTCCACCACCACCCTCTGTCTTCTACCTTTGAGCCAGTTCTGTATTCAAACGGATAGTTCTCTCTGTATTCTGTGAGATCTAACCTGGCTAACCAGTGTCCCATGGGGAACCTTGTCGAACACCTTACTGAAGTCTGCTGAGGCTTATCACATGGTATGAGCATCTCATTCAATTAACAACCAAGTGGTGAGGTGAATTTCTCACTAAGAACACATTGGATCGCACTGTGATTGGGATCTTGCTGTGACTGGATCAATGTGACAGTATTTTCCCACTGTGATAGGACTGTGGGTCTCTAGGATCACTGGGATAGCACCTGAGGGGCAACTTCTTCACTGAGAGGGTGGTACATATATGGAACAAGCTGCCAGATGAACAGTGGATGTGGGTACAATTACAACATTTTGGACAATACATGGATAGGAAAGGTTTAGAGTGATATGGACCAAACGCAGGAAAATTAGACTAGTTCAGTTTAGAAAACCTGGTCAGCATGTACAGGTTGGTCCAAAGGGTCTGTTTCCATGCTGTGTGACTCTGTGACTCTAATTTTGCAAGGAGGTCATTTTACCATGTGGCTGGAGAGCTAAATGCCCAATGCTGTGCTTCAAGGATGCTTGCAAGTTTTCTTATATTTACTCATGGGAGGTGGGTATCACTGGCTGACCAGCATTTATTATGCTTCTCTAGTTATCCTTGAGAAGGTTATGAGGAGCTGTCTTCTTGAACTGCTGCAGTCCATGTGCTGTAGGTAGACCCGCAATGCCGTGAGGGAGGGAATTCTAGGATTTTGATCCCGTGACACTGAAGGAATGGTAATACATTTGGCTTTGACAGGAACTCGCAGGTGTTGGCATTCCTATGTATCTGCTGCCTTGGCCCTTCTAGATGGAAGTGTTTGTGGATTTGGAAGGTGCTGGCGAAGGGTCTATGGTGAATCTATGCTGTGTGTCCTGTAGATAGTACATCCGATGCTTCCGAGCATTGGTGGTGGAGGTAATGGATGTTTGTGGATGTACTACCAGCCAACAGGGCTGCTTTGTCCTGGAGTTGCACCCATCCAGGCAAGTGGCGAGTAGTCCATCACACTCCTGACTTGTGCTCTGTGGATGTGAACAGGCTTTGGGGAATCCGGAGGTGACTTACTCACTGCAGTATTCCTAGCCTCTGATCTGGTGTTGTAGTAACTGGATTTATATGATTAGTCCAGTTGAGTTTTGGGTCAGTGGTAAACTCAAGGATATTGATATTTGGGGATTCAGTGATGGTAACGCCATTGAATGTCAAGATGCAGTGCTTAGATTGTCTCTTATTGGAGACGGTCATTGTCTGGTAATTGTGTGGTGCAATTTTACTTGCTTTTTGTCAGTCAAAGCCTGGATATTGTCCAGATCTTGTTACATTTGAACAACAGACAATGCTTTCATGGTCATCAATAGATCCTTAATTCCAGACTTTTTTTTATTGAATTCAAATTCCGCCATCTTTCATGTCAGGATTTGAATCTGGGTTCCAGATCATTACCTGAGTTTCTGGATTAATAGTCTAGTGATAATACCATTCGGCCATCACTTCCCCTAGTGCAACATGAAGGCCCCAAATATTGAATCTCAGACATGGGAAGAAAATGGCAACATCATGCACTTTCATGATGATCAGTAGCTACAGTAACTTAATAACAAGAGCCTAAACCAAAACAAAACCCAGAATGACAGCTGACACTAGTGGCAGGATCTACTTCTTATGGATTGGTATCTTCAGCCAGCAGTAAAAGGGCATTAAATTACATCCCATGTGGTTTTGATTTGTTGTATGTTCACATCTTCAAAGATAGAAGGATGTCAATGAAATCAATGAGAATATGGAACTCATAGCCACAGTTGTGAAACAGTTAATAGTAATACTCTTAAGTTGAGAGAATAGAGGGATACATGGTCAGAGTGGTAAGAGGCAACTTAAGTGTAAGGCGGCACAAATAAACATAGGTATGAACCATTAAATGGATTAAATGGCCTATTTCTGTGCAGTTGTTTTGATGTGATCCTCGTAAGAGTAATCTAGGATGGAGAAATTAGTGTAAAAATGGAAGGATTTATGTTGATCTTACAACTAATCCTATAAATGCACTCAACAATAATGTGGAATTGTTTTTGAACTGTTCAATATGTATGTTAAAATGTTTGCAGGAAATTGATTGACTAATATGGCAACTTATTAATAATTTAAAATTTACAAAGCCAGGGCTAAACATACTGAAAACTGGTGTTGTGCTTTAAGAACATATTTCATTGCTGAAGCATTATGAAGTAATTCATGTAACAGTACTGCCGCTGTGGTTATTCAACAGGCTCAGCCTCATGGTGAGATATTGTGCTGGGGAATGGAGTAGAATTGGAAACTTGAAGGGCATGTGAATCTTAAAAGGTACCATGTGGCACAGGGGAGCAGGGGTACTGAGCAGTATAAGAAGTGAGGTTTAGGGAGCCTTTACTCAATATTGACCATTAGACCGCAGCACTGAGAAATAGAGCTCAACCTTCTAACTAGCTCACATCTGCACCCATATTCCACCAGCACTTCATTGTGGCTTGCAAACACAAACTTTCCATGCAGAGCCAAAATTATGAGGAAGTTGCGTGCATGAGTCAGGTATGCATTTGGAAACCACAAAAGTGTCACTTTTTCCAAATTTCGCCAAAGGTCTAGAACACAACTCCCATTGTTTGTCTAAATGTCCAACATACATTACTTTTCATTTAGAGTTGGCTCCTTTCACATTCAATTGATAAATACTCTTTTACTTTAATAGCACTTCCAAATTCCAGTTAAGTGAAGAGTCTTAACTACTATTAAAACAACATTGGACAATTGCTTGAGGAAGAGGCAGAACAAAAGTATGTGGAGCAAAGATAAAAATGGGATGATGTACCAAAGTAACAATGCATTTTACATGACATCTCAAAGCAATAGGTAGCCAATAAAATACTTGTTAATTGCAATCATGATCTTATCTTGGAGAAATGTGCCAGATGATCTCTTCAAGGAGTGTCATGGGATCTCTTCTAACTTAGAGGACAGACGACAACTCTAATGACAGAGATAGCATTCCAGCAGCACTCCCTCAGTAATGCATTGGTGCCTTAGTAAGGATGATCTGCCCAAGACTCCGAAGTGGTGATTTACCCCAAGGTCCACTGGCCTGAAGACAAGAGCCATTGAGACAGTAGATATCTGGATGGATGAATCAGGTGCAGAAAAAGACTGATATAGAATTGATAGGCCAAATGGTCTACTTATTTCTACGTTCTACTGTTCAATTATTCTTGATCCAGCCTGAGGAGAATGGTTACTGAGGCAAAGTACCCCAGCAGAATAAAGATTATTTAATATCTTCAGATTTAGCAGAATCAGTTTCAGCAGAACTCCAGATAAAATCTTGGATGAAACCAATGCTCCTGGAAAACTTGTAAATAGTAAAAACTGCTGAAAATAACCCCCCACAATACAGACAAATAGCATGTAAAAGAAGATAACAATGATCTCGGTTCTGAGCTGGGGGAGTCACCTGCCCTATACAGGACATATTACATATTACCACATGACGGACTCGGAGATAATTTTATTTACACATTAGCTATATTTCTGCCTATTCTCCACAAAATAAACAGCTGATGTGAGTAGTTTTCACTGTTTCCTAGGGCAGCACAAAGCAACCATGGAAAGACAAGGACAGTCATGGTGTATTACTGACTTGGCAAAACACTCCACAATAATGAATCTGTACTGTCGAATTTGCCAATTTTTCTTTTTGCTCCCAGAAGGACTGGCTCAAAATGAAGATGTAAAAGAATAAATTAGCAAATACAGATTTATTATAACTGTGGATTTACCATAAACCATATTTAATTAATTAGTTAGCACATGGGTTGATTGTTGTGATTCTGATGGCTCTAAATGCATTGTTCCCTCTGTTCCCCCAATTCATTCTTTGTCTTCTATCATCTATTGTTCCTCTGTTGTGTGCATTAAGCTATTCTCAGCTCAAGTTATTCACTTCACGATAGATTTGCTGAGGCGGTCTGGTGTATTGTAATCTAGGACAGCCCTGTGACCCCACATTACAAAATTGGTGAGGCAACAATTTCTCTCTTTTTTCAGTATATCATGGCCTTATATCAGATTGACAAAAGAATTTTGACCAGTTAAAGCAGTACATTGAAACAAAGGCAGGCGTATGAAATCTTGATAGGGTTTGATCTGAAAGAAGAGTGATTAATGATACATTATGGGTGAAAGTTGTGCTCCAAGAATTTCACATGTGGTCTAGAGAGTGTTGTGCAGAAGGTGCTTTTGTATTCTATCCCTGTTGAAATTAATGCTAACCTAGTGTTAACTGAACCTGCATGTTAACCTGAAGAGAACCCTGAACTAGAACTCTATGCACATCCAGCTACTTTGAGTGGGAGTCCACAATAGTTAAGAACATTGAGCCTATGAAAGGACCTGCTTATTCGAAAGTGTAATGGAGTTCAGAGTTTACCCAGCCATTCCCATGAATGCGGGGGAACTACTGGTTGGTAAGTTTTGGCTCTCTGTGTATTGCCCACCTACGCGCCTATATCTACATCCAAATCTGGCCAGCAGACACAACATCGTACAGACGTCTTCATTTTGGAAACCCCTGGATGACCCTGGTGGAGTTCAGCCAGTATCTGGCGGTGACCTTTGCTCGGGATAATCACGCTTGCTCTCCATAATAATATACAGTCTTCTACTATGATTTGATCTCTCCAGGTCCAAAAAGGTCTTAATTCTGGATGTGACGGGCTTTTGGTTTCCCCCATCACCACCAGCTCTTTCAGTTTTGCTAGGACCAGATCTTTCTTATCTAAAGTCTGATATTGTCAGCTGTGATTGGAATTGTGTTTAGAAAATTTAAAACCATTACGGACTGTCACAGTGGTGGTACCACTAGTGGTGTATCTGCCAGTGGGAGACGGCGCAATACATCCTCATTTGCTACTTGGCCTTCCAGACTGTGTTTAAACTTGTAATCATTCACACTTAGTATTAGAGCCCACCGTTGAATTCAGCCTGAAGGTATGGGCAGCATAACCTTGTCCACTTTAAGTAGACCTAGCAGGGATTTGTGGTCTATTATTATTATTATTACAAACTTACATCCATAAGAGTATTGATGGAACTTCCTGACTCCAAATATGACTGCCAAACTTTCATTCTCTGTCTGGGCATATTTAGCCAAAGTCCTGATGCATACACTATTGCACGTTCCTCTCCATTGGGCCGCCTATGAGCTAATACTACCCCGATGCTATATGGGGAGGCATTGTATGTCAACATCAGACCTCACTTGGGATGATAGTGTGCCAACCCCTTCAAAGATGATAGCTGTTTCTTCACTTCCCTGAAAGCTATGGCTTGGCTACAAGTCTAATTCTAAGGCTGACCCATTTCTTTCAGAGTTGATGCAAAGGTGCCAGGTTGGAGGCCAGGTTATGTATGAACTTCTGTAATAATTCGCCAGCCCAAAGAAAGACCTACAGATCTGGGAGCTGGGGCAAATTTGATCACCCTCACTTTACCTTCAAAGGGTGTAACCTGATCTTCTCAACTCTGTAGCCTAACCAGGTCACTCAGAGTGACACACATTTTTCCATACGAAGGCGTATGCCTGCCTGGGAGAAATGTTCAAGTTATCTAAGTGCTCCTTTTGTAATAATTCACCAGCCCAAAGAAAGACCTACAGATCTGGGAGCTGGGGCAAATTTGATCACCCTCACTTTACCTTCAAATGGGCGTATGCCTGCCTGGGAGAAATGTTCAAGTTATCTAAGTGCTCCTTATTGGTCTTCCCAGTTATTAACATGCCATCTGGATAAATGGCAACCTGGGCTAGACCTTATACAATGTTCTCCATCATCTGCTGAAAGATTGCATAGGCTGACGATACCCCAAATGGCAGTCTCGTATATTTGTAGATTACTTCTGGGAATCCTCATCCAACCACAATTGCAAGTATGCATGGTTCACGTCCATCTTCATGAAGGACAGTCCCCCAGCCAGTTTTGCATATAAATCCTCTATGTGAAGGATTGGGTGTTTATCCAGCTGTGAAAAGTGGTTTACAGTTTGTTTAAAGATCCCCACAAAAGTGAACTGATCTGTTGGGTTTCACAGTTGGTGTGACCAGTGCTGCTCATTCAGCAAACTGGATTGATTTGATGGCTCTTTGCTGTTCAGCGTTCTGATTTCTGCCTCTACTATTACCCACAAGGCAAATGGCACTCTTGGAAGTGCTTCCGGATCAACGTGCAAGGTTGCCTTGGCTCTTTTGAAATTTCCTAGACCTTCCTGAAAATCTTCTGGGTATTTAAGGAGGACGTCACTTAGGCAGCCATTTCCTAATCAAAACATATTGAGCCAATCTAAGTGAATCTTATTCAACCCATTTCACCCCATCAATTTTAGGCCTGAGCCTTTTACTACAATTAATGGTAACTGAACCAAAGTCACTCATTATTTACATATGAAGAATCCTTGACACTGATCCAACTCCCTCAGAGCCAGGTCTCAGAGTGAACAGGATGTCTGACACTCCTGTTCTTATCTGTCAGCCAAGGCTCCCTGATTAGACCAGATTAAGAAAGATCCACCTGCCTGACTTCATTACAATTACTACGCTTTTAAAATCTACAAATAATCTTTGGAGTACAGAACTTGAGTATTGCTGAAAAAGACCTTTTGATTTACACTCATCAGGACAATCAGCAAGAATACTGTGTCTATAAGAACAGGTCAGAACCCAGGAATTCTGTAGTGAATAACTTAGCTGCTGATTCACAAAAACCTGCAAGGCATAAGTGAGGAATGTGATGGAATGTTCACCACTTGCCTGATAAGTGTAATGCTAACAACATTCAAAACGTTCAATACTATCTGGAACAAAACATCCTGCTTGATCTGCATCCCATTCACCATCATAAACATTCAAACCCTTCATCACCGTCACATTGTGAAAGGAATATGTACCATCTACAAAATACAATTGCCAAAATATGTGGCATTGACCTGCATGATGCTCTGCATATGGTGACACGTCAGCATCCATTAAGGGAATGGAATCTTTTGTGGTTGCTGTACATCTGAGAATTTAGATGCAGCGTCAAAGCAACAAGCCTGCAATCAATGCCACCCTATACCATGGGAAATCCCACTCGCCTGGTGAGGACATGCGGATCTTGCATATGCCTCTCTCTGCTACCATGCAGAGTCATGCTCTTTTAATATAACTGCACACAAAATATTTGTACTGCATAATAATAGATTTCTATTTTTGTCATTGGCTTCTCTATTTTTGTATCTGTTTATATTGTTACTGCTTTAGAAATGATTATTTTAGATGTTGCCACTTTAAAAAAAGTTACTGAGCTGGGCCTATATGTGGCTTTCATATCAAAAGAGATATTGAAGTGATATCTTCCTGTATCTGTGCCAGTTTTGCACTGTTTCTAAAAGAACAAAGAAACAGCTAAGTACTTACAGAGATGGTTTTTTTTGTCTCCCTGGAATTTATAGCTATACATTGTCTCAGGATCATATTGCCTGTAGAGGAGTTGATGGCTTCTTGAAAAACTGCAGTTTTGTTTCAATCAGATATACAGAAACAGAGAGTCAGGATCTTATTATTTTGTTGTATTTTCTGAATATAAGAATATTGAGCAGGAATAGGTCATTCAGCTCCTAGTGCCTGCTCCTCTGCTCAATAAGATCATGGCTGATCTGCCTCAGGCATCAACTCCTCTTTCATACCAGCTCCTCATACCCTCAACTTCTTCAAGCCTTAAAGATCTATCAACCACCTCTTAAAATACTTCCATTGATCTATCCTCCATAATTCTGAGGTAGAGAATTCTAGATGTTCACTATCCTCTGGGACAAGACATTCCTTCATATCTTAGTTTTAAATGAGTGTCCCCTTATTCTTAAAACTATAGCCTCAGTTCAAGAATCCTTCACTAGCGGAAACACCTTCCCGATATCCATCAGAATCTTGTATGGTTCAACAAGATTAACACACATTCTTCTATACTGTAATAAATAAAAGTCTAACCTGTATAACTGTTTTTATAAAGTCACCCTTCATCCCAGGAGTCAGCCTAGTAAATCTCTTTAGAACTGCCTCCAAAATATTCTTTTGTAAATACAGGGACCAAAACTATACACAGTACTCCAGGTATAGCCTCACCATCACTCTGTACAGTTGTAATAAGACTTCCTTATTTTTTGAATTCCACCCCAGCACTAAAAGCCAAAATTTCATTCGCCCTCTTAATTTTTACAGAACCTGTGTTTCATGCATAAGAGTACACAGATCTCTGTTCGTGCATTTTTTGGAGTCTCTTTCCATTTAAATAATAGTCTGCCTTTTTATTTTTGTAACTGAAGTGCATGGCCTCATACTTTTGATACATTAAACTCCACTGCTCAGTCACTCAACTTATCCTTAAGTGCTCATCACAACATGCCATTCTGCCTACTTTTGTATTATCAGAAATGTGGATACATTACATTTTCCCCACTTCCAATTCACTAATATACATAGGAAATATATACAACCCTAGGACTGATCCTGACTCTCTATATTCTGTGTGTTAACCAATCCTTCATCCATGTTAATACATTACCCCAATACTATAGAACTCCTGTCTTGAGCAACAACTTTTTATGTGGCACCTTGCTGAATGCCTTCTGAAATTCCAAATAAACTCTCTGCTTGCTATATCCTCCAAGAACTTTAGAAAATTTGTCTATCATGATTTCCATTTCACAAAACCACATTGATTCTGTTTGATTGTTAAGTTTTTTTAAATGTCCTGCTATTTCTTCCTTAGTAATATTCTCCAGCATTTTCCCAATATGTTAATCTTACGACCTATAGTGTCCTGCTTTCTGTCTCCCTCCCTTCTTGACCAGATGGATTACATTTGAAATTTTCCAATCCACTGGAACACTCCTGAAATCAAGTGAGTTCTGGAATATTTCAACCGATGCCTCTACTATCTGTGCAGCCACTTCCCTTAAAACCCTTGGAAACGGGCCATCAGGTACTGGCAATTTGTCTGCTTTTAGTTTCATCCACCTTATCCACCTGATGCATGATATTGGTTGAAATTATTTGCCATTTCCTTATTTAATGTTTCGTGTCAACTTACTTTCATTATGGATATTTTCCCTCTTTATTAGCTTCTTAGTCAGCTGCTGCTGATTCCTAAAATATTCCCAAACCTCTGGTCTACCATTAATTTTTGTCACATTGTATCCCTTTGATTTTGATTGCATGTTCTCCTTGACTGCCTTTGTTAAACATATGTGGTTCATCCTTCTTATTGATTTCTTCATTGTGACCAGGATTATTTTTGTTGAGTGTTATGGTTAACCTGCTTAAATGTCTTCCCCTTAGTCTATTTTCTATACCACTTTAACCAACTCTTTCTTCATACTTCTGTAGTTCCCCTTATTTAAGTTGAGACACTGGTTTGAGACCCGAGCTGCACTCCCTAAAACTGAATTTGAAATTCTACCATGATGTGATTGCTACACTCAGAAGATCCTTAACCATGAGATCTCTTATTAATCCTATCTCATTACACATTCTAAGATCTAAAGTAACATGTTCCCTGGTAAATTCTGCAACAAACTGCTTTAAGAAACAATCCTAGATGCATTCTGCAGTTCACCTTCCACGTAACACTTGTCTGCCAGATTTGTCCAATCAATTTTAGATGTAGGTTTGCTCGCTGAGCTTGGAGGTTCATTTCCAGATGTTTTGTTACCTTACTAGGTAACATCTTCAGTGAGCCTCATGCGAAGCAATGCTGAAAATTCCTGCTTTCTATTAATATGTTTGGGTTTCTTTGGGTTGGAGATGTCATTTCCTGTGGTGAAGTCACTTCCTGTTCCTTTTCACAGGCTGCAGTAGATGGGGTCTAACTCAATGTGTTTGTTGATAGAGTTCCATATGGAATGCCATGTTTCTAGGAATTCTCGTGCGTGTCTTTGTTTGGCTTCTCCTAGGATGGATGTGTTGTCCCAGTCGAAGTGGTGTCCTTCCTCATCTGTATGTGAGGATACTAGTGAGAGAGGGTCATGTCTTTTTGTGGCTAGTTGGTGTTCACATATTCTGGTGGCTAGTTTTCTACCTGTTTGTCCAATGTAGTGTTTGTTACAGTCCTTGCACGGTATTTTGTAAATGACGTTAGTTTTGCTCATTGTCTGCATAGGGACATTTTCCCTGAAATTCTCTGTCATCTGTCCTTGCTCTTTCCAAGCTTTTCTTCTCTTCTACCCAGACTGGCCTGCATGTGACTCCAGACAGCCATGTGGTTGACTCTTAACTGGCCTCTGAAATGGCCGAGGAAGGCTCTCAGTTGTATCAAACCACTGATAAAAAGCCTCCACAAAAGGATGAAATCAGATGGATCACATGACAATGACCTAGGTTATTATGGAAATGACAAAGGTAAATTCAGTCCTGCCAACCCTGCAATGTCCTCCTTGCAAACATCTGGGAGCTTGTACTAGAATTGGGAGAGTTGTCAAACAGACTATTCAGCAAGTCATATTAACAGAATTCTACCTTCCAGCCAATGTCCCAGACATAACCAAAACTGAGTATTTTCTATCCCACTAGAAGGACTGACTTAACAAAGGTGGTGGTACAGTGGTATATAGTCAGGAGGGAATTTCCTTGGGAGTTGTCAACGTTGATGCAAGGAGACTCTCTTTTGATTGCCATATGTTATTCCCTCCCTATCCTAATCTTGGAGGATGACTCAGTTCTCCTCTATGTTGAAAATCACCTGGAGGAAGCACTGATTGTGGCAAGGGTGCAGAATGTACTCTGGTTGGGGGAATTCAATGTTCTTCAACAAGAGTGATTGGTCGCACCATGACCAACCAAAATGGCTGAGTCCTAAAGGTCATAATTGCTAGACTGGGCCTACAACAGGTGGCGAGGGAACCAACAAAAGGGAGAAACAAAGTTTGACCTCACTCTCACCAATCTGCCTGCCACAGATCCATCTGTCCATGACAGTATCAGTTGGAGTGATCATTATGCAATCCTTGTGGAGATAAAAGTCCTGTCTTCATATTGAGGATACACTTCATCGTATTGTGTGGTATTATCACTATCATGGGTATCCATGAGGCACTATGGACCATCAGCAGCAGAAACATACTCTCAGGGCCCCCACTCGACTGTTACCATCAAGCCAGGGGAACAATCCTGGTTTAATGGATGGTGCAGGAGGGCATGCCAGGAGCAGCACTGGCAATCCTAAAAATGAGGTGTCAACCTGGTGAAGTTACAAAACAGACTACTTGCTTGCCAGACACCATAAGCAGCAATTGATAAACAGAGCTAAACAAAACCAATGCTTCTAAGTTCTACAATCCTGCCACATCCAGCCATGATAAATTGTGAACAGTTAAAAAAACTCACTGAAGGAGGAGACTTCAGAAATATCAACATCCTTGATGAGGGGGGAGCCCAGCATATCAATGAAAAAGACAAAGCTGAAGCATTTGCAATAACCTTCAGTCAGAATTGCTGAGTGGATGATCCACTTAGTGAGTTCCAAAGATACCCAGTATCAGAGATACCAGTCAATTCACTCCATATGAAAACAAGAACTGACTGAAGACAATGGATACTGCAAGGCTATGGGCCCTGCCAACATTCCAGCAATAGTACAGAAGAATGATGCTCCAGAATTTTCTGTGACCATAGCCAAGCTGTTATAGAACAGCTACAACACTGGCAATTATCCAACAATGTGAACATTGCCCAGGTATGTCCTATACACAGAAAGCAGGAGAAATACAACCCAACCAATTACCAGTCATCAGTCTCCTCTCGATCATCAGAAGGTGTCATCAACAGTGCTATCAAGCAGCATCTGCTCAGTAATAGCCTGCTCAGTGACGCCCAGTTTGGGTTCCACCAGAGCCACTCAGCTTCACAACCATTGACTCAATAATTGTCTAATAATTCTGTCCTGAGGATTTTTCAACCATGTACATGTGGAAAGGCAAAGTACATCGACTCTCTGCTGGGTTGGTTGGCCTCGGCCAGAATGGTGGTTGAGCATTATAATTAGCATCTCTGGGTTAAGAAAAGGAATAAAAATCAATCTGCATTCCCATTCTTAACCAGTTGGCAGTAATAACTGCTGAAAATCTGTGTGTCAACGCCAAACAAGATCTGGATTGGACTTGGCTGGTATGTTGTCCACACAAACCTATTCAATATGCACAAGAGGTGGAAATCATCTGCTGACATCTGTGGAATTTCAAAAATGTTCTAGAGAATGGGAGAAACCTGGCAGCTGAAGAAATGGAACTTGAATTGTTGCTTCTTGTCTGTTTGGATGAATATCTTGTTCACTGTGGCTTATCACTGTCGATACTCATGTGATCTCTAATGTCATGAGATGTAAATAAATGTTTTGGGCAGTAATCATTTCACACACCACATGGAACATTCTGACTATCATGATTAACAAATTTGACACTTACAGAGTGGGTTTGTCAAACTCTGCTGATGATAATTAAAACTGTCTTAATTGTGTCATCTACAAACTCAACGTAAGTAAGTTTTCTAGAAGCCTATGCAGAATTCTGATCAAGAAAGTATTTGTTTTGTCACATTAATTGTTTAAAGTTTATAATCAGTTTACCTGATTTAAAGTGTGTCCTGGCTGACTGATCAAGGAACTTCACGTTTTTAACAATTGATGTGCAACTGTAAGAGATAAGACAATATTTTACGTTTTCACTTTTATGCTTCAAAAATCAGCAAGGAAAAGAGGTTTGATCAAAGCATTAATACTGAGAGAGGTTGGTACATTTATAGTCAAACATTAGAGAGAAAAGATTATTTTCACATAATTTTGAATCAGGCGATAAGAAAATTTATTCTTTACACTTTTACTCTGTTTTAACACTGCGAGAAGCTACAGGAACACGGTGGCAGCTGTGTTTATGTCAGAGATGGATTAGCTTTGTCTCTGAATGCTTAATCCTCAACAAACATCTGTGTGTGGTTCGAAGCCACTGAACCAGGCATAAATCGCCACCTACCGAGCATAACCCACGATGGAAAAAGACAAGCACTTTGGATGATAAAACACAAGCTCATGCTGCCAGTTTAACATCAAATAAATGTGTATGTTATTTCCACAGCCTTTGAAAAATTTATAATTGCACCTATTATGTCTTCTTGCTCCTCACCCTGCTATGAATATACACTGGAAAGGGAAGCAGTTTCCGTCATTGCGGATACACATGGACTGCAGTAAAATATAATTAACCAACTTAGGAATCATTTATTTCACTGCCTCATCTTCCAATGAATTCTAACATGGTCTTGCTTATTATTTAAAGAACAGAGCTGGAAATTATGCCATGTTGTTAATATCAATCTCAACTCTCTGTAGAAGTTAATGTAATTTTTGAGAGTACCTAAGATAAGACTTGCATTTATATGGTGTCTTTCAAAACCTCAGGATGTAAGAAATATTTTACAGCCTTCGAAGGGGAGTGATCAATGTGATGTAAGAAGTGAGGCAAACAATACACACTCATTAAACTCCAAAAACAGCAAAAATAACCAAGTCATTATGCCGTCAGTGATGTGATAAATATTGGCAAAGGCATCAGAGGGACCTCCCTGCTCTTCTACAAATGATGCCCAAAATAGATTTTATATTTATCTATAAAGGCAAATGGGTTTCAGTTTGCCATTCCACCTGAAAACAATATTAACAACAGTACAACACTACCTTGGCATTACAGTGACGTGTCAGCTAAGATTCTGTGCTCAAGTTTCTGGAATGGGACTCAAACCCATAATCTTCTAAGTTACAGACTTGTATATTATCATCAAGCCACTGCTAAAGTAGCAATGCTGCCTTTCTTGGGTGAGACAAGGGGGATGGGAGACAAGGTATCATTCATTGCAATGTATATATAATCTCTTACAGTATTTGCATTACAAGGCTTGTGCTGCATTCATCAGAATAAGGTTTCATGCTTAAGATCCATGTCGAGGTATTCTAGGGCCCTCCTTATGGGAGGCCACCATATCCCACTATATAGAGGACTGAGCTAAACCATCACGGTCCGGATGGCTCATGAGGATGGCTGCTGGGAGACAAGTGCTGCTCTCTGCAAACAAGGCTGATGGCTTTGTCACACAGCCCCATGACTGAGGCTGAGCATAGATACAAGGTAGCCCAATCTTTAACAAGGGACTTGATGGAGGCGACAATAGGTCTGTCGAAGATAAGGTTCTGATGCTTGGATTTGTCTGGGGATTGGGGACTGGGGACAGCTCCAACAGAAAGTGCTACATAATCCTTGCATGCTGTGTTCTACACAATTGGAGCAGACAAAGACAGGATGTGATGGATGCTGAAGAGCTTGGAGAGAGGTAGCAATCTTCCAGCGAGGAAGATGAGGACACTGAGCTGAAGGTGACATCACCTTCAGTACACTAGAGTGGTGCAGCTTCGGGCACAACAAGCCAGACAGGTTTTAATTGATAGCCAGTGCCTATAGGTGTGAGCTGGATTCAGTGATCATTTATTGAGAGTAACTTTGTTGCTAGTCAAAAAGCAAGTGGAACTTGTCTGTTCCCAGAAGCAAGTGCAATGTTTTCTGTTTGCTTCTTTTCCTTGTTTAAGTTGCTAATGAATGGAAATGAAGGTTTTCAACCATTTGGTTTTCTCGTATGTGTTGGCCTCATATGGAACAATGAAAAGACGTTAAGCTACACTGGGCATCAGGGAAAGAGTCACACTCCCTCAGATAGGGTTTTCAGATAGGATTGAGGCTAAGGGTGGGCAAACCGTGTAGCTTTGTTCCTAAATACTAACACAATTATAAATGTGCACATGTATTTGCAATGATATGTCAATTGTGTTACTTACATACCTTCAGATGTATTTCTTTTTGACTTCCCTCCCACTCTGTGCACAGTAAAGAGCAGCTCCTGACTGGCAGTGCCTGACCTGATACATGGTTAGGCTTTAAAAATGGTGCTGGTGCCTGTAATCCTGAGAGATTCCAGCAGTGGTGAGTACTTCCACTTTTAGCAAGAGAGAAGATAAGACAAGCAAGGCGCAACAGAGGCATAGTGCTTACACGGGTTTTGAAGAACAGTGTGAGAAATCTTGCTACGGCTCATGGAGAGAAACTCACAGTGAAGCTTGCCAAAATGGACACTTAGACCTCAGACAGCAATGGGTCAGGACCGACAATTCTAGTAAATTCAGGTTTTCCACCCAGCAATAATGAAGGAACAAAGAGTCATCTCCAAGTCAGGATGCTATATGACTTAAGCAGGAACATGGAAATTTTCCAAGGTGGGTGTTGTTGACAATGCCATTGTTTGTTACCCATCACCAATTGCCCTTAAGATGGAGTTTGTGAGCTGCCATTTTGAACCACTGTAGTTCATCTTGTGCATGTTTCCTCACAGTGCTTTGAGGAAACAAGTTCCAAGATTTTGATTAAGCAACAGTGATGGAGTCACTTTATGGTTCCAAGTCAAGATAATGTCTGGCTTAGAGGGGAACTTGCAGACAAATGGGGACAGCATCATTCTGACTTAGAGACATCTATCGCCAGTAACTGGTGTCACCAGGCTTATTTGTGTATGTGTAGTTGGCCAATGTGATGGCCATTTTACGTTTGTGCTAATCACTCCATTACATAAAATATACAGAACTGAAACAGATTGTGTAGCCAATGCTTCAGTCCCGCTATTTAACTTGTTCACAAGTCTTCTCATATTATCTCTCTCTTATTTCAATGTGCTTTTCTATTCCTTTCTTGTCTAGTACTTGTCTGGTTTCCTTTGAAAACATCTAATCTATTTGTCTCAACCACTACCTGTAATAGCCAGTTCCACATTCTAACCATTACATGAGCAGAGAAATTTATTGTTACTTCCCTATTGAATTTATTAAGCATTCAACTATCTTGAAAAATGACCCTTTTGACTTAATTCTCCCAAAATTATAAACATTCTTGCCACATCTACCTTATCTAACTTCTTCATTATCATAAAGAGCCCAACAAGTCAGCTTTAAATCTAAATAAACTTGCGAAAGAAAAATGCTGAGATTTATAGAATGGTTATAGCACAGAAGGATGCGATTCAACCCATCATGTCTGCAATGTCCTCCAAAACAGCAAATCATCTCGAGTCACTCATTTGCCTTTTTCTTGAGCTGTTATCACCTACTTAAAAATCCCTAAAAGTCATCACTTCTAAGTTCATTATTATCCTTGCAAATGTTTTCTTTCCCGAGATTTTATGCCATTTTTGGAGACCAGAACAGTGTACAACTGTTAAGTCCAATGTACCTGGAAACAAAAGGAATGTGTAATTAGCATTTTTATTGCTTTGTTAGCCTGCAATGTTTCTTTTGATATATTGTTCACCTGTGTCCATGGATACGTTTCTATTCTATTTTCTGCTTAAATTAATAGGATGCCTATTAAATTTAGTGTTATCTTCTGAAATTTGCAGAAGTATAAGGTGTGGAAGAAAAACACAATTTCCACTGTGGAATTTGTATTGTTGCTCTTCAATATTTTGATTTTCTAAGATTCCAGAATGTTCTGTTACAGACACAAAGGGCTGGATTATTATGGAGTTGGAAAGACACTATGGAGGGGTATAAATGGAAGTGGGTCCCAATTCCAGGGTTTCTAATTTTTAGGATCACCTTTTAAGGGGTGCAGACTGGTTCAGGTTGTGAGCACATGTCCTGCATTCTGGAGCTAACCACCTCTAGGCATGTCCCAGTCCTTTTCAAATTTTCATGCTATGCCAGCTTTTCACTGATACATGGTTACAATGCCAGAGGGTTGTCAGAAGTCTTAGTCTTGATGACAAAACCTCTTGAAAGTAATTTCAAAATGCTTTCCCAATGTCCCCATGTCAAGTTATGCCTCTCCAACTACCCATGACCCCTCCAAGATGAGCACTCACTCTTCCATGCTCATTCAACTACTGCAGATTCTGTAAAGAACCAATTATGTATTCAAACAACTTCAAAAAGTCTCAGTCATTTATTCATAACATAGCACCTTCCTAAGAGAAACTCCTTTTACTTTAGGCCAATACATGTGTCAATGATTCAGACCTTTTAAAGTATCAATAGCAGAAAACTGCAAACATTTGAAACCTCATTGTCTTGTGTAAATTAATATTGTACAATTGACAGAAGAGATCAGAGAGGCAAAGTAATCAAACAATCAATATGTTCCCTGAGGCTGTCTCATGGATATCTGAGTTCTCAACCAAACTTTATTGGCTGAGATCCAATTCTTGGCTGAGAGCCCATGAGGTGAGAGGAGAAGAAGCAGCATTGTAACCAGGAATGGCCCAGAAGTGTAGAGGAGAAAACAGTTAAATGAAAATAACTCTACCATGTATCAACCTGATGACATGTTATCCACATCTAAAGAATGGTACTTTAAGACACAACTATTTAATGGACATTTGTTCTCAAACTTATCAGGACTTGGAGTCAGATGCACAGCAACACATGGTCAGTTCTGCCAGTGCAAGTTAAGGTAACCATCATACCTAATTCCTATATCATAGGCTACCTCTGCACATCAACAGAAGATATCGTGCAGATCAGGTCAGTATTTCACCACTCTAACTGTCAGGTACTGGTTCAAGAATCCATGTGTACTAAGGTTAAGAAAAAGTAATTTTAATAACAGCATCCAATAATTTAGCCAGTTATACAAAATCCCCTGAATACCATTAACTGCAATCATAGTTTATTTATGCAAGGGGGGTCATAGAGTCATAAAGTCATTGAAATGTACAGCACGGAAACAGACCTTTCAGTCCAACTCATCCATGTTGACCAGATCACCGAACATAATCTAGTACCATTTGCCAGCACTTGGCACATATCCCTCTAAACCCTTCCTATTCAAATACCCATCCAGATGACTTTTAAATGTTGTAATTGTACCAGTTTCTACCACTTCCTCTGGCAGCTCATTCCATACACGCACCACCCTCTGTGTGAAAAAGTTGCCCCTTAGGTCCTATTTAAATCTTTCCCATCTCATTTTAAATCTGTGCCCTCTAGTTTTGGACTACCCCCACCCTGAAGAAAAGATCTTGTCTGTTTATCTTATCCATACTCCTCATTGTTTGGTATTCAACAATATCTGTGGCGAGTGGACTGCTCTGGTCATCCTTTCAATTTGATCTGATAAAAGTGAATTCAATAATTGCTGAATGTTACTTTTTGTACAATCTTGCCATCAAGAGGGTTACATACAGACTTACAAAAATGGAGCTAGCATCTCTTCAGGAAAAGATGGATCAGAATGCTAATTCACCTCTTGATTCACCAATTCAAGTCCACCAGATACAAGGCATAGATCTTAATTGTAATGGAATACTCCATACTTATCTTGGATGAGTGCAGCTCCAAAAACACTCAAGAATATTGATACCATCCAGAACAAAGCAACCCTCTGGATTGATACCTCAAGCGTCCACTCCCTCAACACTAATGTTCAATAACAGCAGTGTGTACTATCTATATAAAGCATTGCAGAAGACACAACCTTTCAAACTGACAACCAGCACAATGCAGAAGGACAAGGGCAATAGATGTATGGGAAGATCACCAGCTGCAAGTACCCCTCCAAGCCACGCATCATCCTAACTGTGAAATACATCATCGTTCTTTCAGTGTCATTGAGTCAAAATCCTGGCTGGGCCACATCCTGTGAATGAATGTAAAGAGACTTGAGCATCACATAGTGGACAGTCGTGGTTCCAACTTGATTGCATTATGGATTACAATCAGTAATGATGTATTTCAGGAAAAGCAAAAAGGAAAAATAAATAGGATGGGTGGATAGGGCAGATTAGATAAAGTGGGAGGAAACTCATGTGGGTCAGAAACATTAACAAGAGTAATTTGATAAAATTGACTCTTTTATAAACATGTGAGCATACAAAACAGTAGCAGAAACAAACCATTCAGTCCTCGTGCATGCTCCACCAGTCAACAACATCATGGCTGATCTGTTTGTGTTTCAAATTCCACATTATCATCTGTCCCTGATAACCTTCGTCTCCCCTGCTTCACAAGAAACCAACCACTTCTGTCTTAAAAATATTCAATGGCACTGCCTCCACTGACTATAGAAGCAGAGTTCCAAAGTCACACAACCCTCATTTCTATCCTGAAAGGATGACGCTCTAATTTTAAAACAGTCGCCTCTAATTCTGGATTAACCCACAAGAGGAAACGCCCTTTCCATGTCCACCTTTTCAAGACCATTCAGGACATTTTACACTCCAATTAACTCACCCCACTTCAAAAACTCCAGAGGAAACAAGCCCAGACTGATCAATTTATCCTCATAAAACAATTTGCTTATCCTGGATATCAATATAGTAAATCTCCAGCCGCAGAATGATCTGAAATGCATCCTTTCTTAAGTAAAGAGATCAAAACTGTACACAGTATTCTGGACGTGGTCTTCACGCTGCCTTGTGTAACTGAAACAGAACATATTTTTATGTTCAATTCTGCTCATATTAAAGGATAGCCTTCCAAAACCCATTAGCCTTCTTGATCACATTCTGCACCTGCATACAAATTCTTTTGAGTTTCTTGCACTGGAGCACCTAAATCCTTGGAAGTCTGTGGCCATTCACCACTTAAGTGATATTCTGGTCTTTAATTCTTCCTGCCAAAATGAACAAATTCTCATTTTACCACTGCATTATACTCCGTCTGCTGGATTTTTGCCCATTCCCTCAAACTACTTATATTTATTTGCAATTTCTTTATACCTTTCTCATTTTCCTATCAAGCTTGATCTACAAATTTAGCTACCATGCCTTTGCTCCCCTCATTGAATCATTGATGTAAATTGTAAGAATTTGAGGTCCCAGCAGAGATTATTCCATTGCCACACGCTGTCAATCAGACAGAAACCCATTAATACATTTCCTCTGTTTTCTGCCAGCCAGCCAACCTTAGAAACATGATAATATGTTACCCCTACACCATGCACTTTTATTTTATGAAATACCCTTTGCTGTTTCAAAAACCTCTCAAATTCCAGCTACAGTACATCCACAGGCTCTCCTCTATCCATAGCTCATGTTACTTCTTCAAATAACTCCAGTAAATCAGTTAACTTCGTTTCACTTTCATAAAAAAAAGCAGGCTCCCCCAATTACCTTGTTTTTTTTATATGTGCACAGCTACAATGATTGATTCTAACTCCTTCCCTCTGACAGACATCATGCTTAACTGGCCTATGTTTTTGCTTTTGTCTGCCTAGTTACTTGAACAGAGAGTTTATGTCTACTACTCTCCAATGTGATAGAAAGTTTCCTGAATCTAGGAACATTTGGAAAATTAACACCAATTCAGCTTTGAGCTATAGGGAGAGGCTGAACAGGCTGGGACTGTTTTCCCTGGAGGGCCGGAGGCTGAGGGGTGACCTTATACAGGTTTGCAAAATTATGAGGGGCATGGATAGGATAAATAGACAAAGTCTTTTCCCTGGGGTCGGGGAGTCCAGAAATAGAGGGCATAGGTTTAGGGTGAGAGGGGAAAGATATAAAAGAGACCTAAGGGGCAACCTTTTTTACGCAGAGGGTGTATGGAATGAGCTGCCAGAGGATGTGGTGGAGGCTGGTACAATTGCAACATTTAAGAGGCATTTGGATGGGTATATGAATAGGAAGGGTTTGGAGGGATATGGGCCGGGTGCTGGCAGGTGGGACTAGATTTGGTTGGGATATCTAGTCGGCATGGACAGGTTGGACTGAAGGGTCTGTTTCCATGCTGTACATCTCTATGACTCTATGACTCTATCTCATGATTCACCTATTTTAAGACCCTGAGATGGTCCCAAAGATTTGTCAGCCTATAGCTCAGTCAGTTTACCTAGTATGACTTTTCTTGTGATTATGATTTCACTGAATTCCTCTACCCTTACTATCTCCTGATTTATAGTTATTATGAAATGGGCTTTATATTCTCTATGGTTTAGACAAAAGCAAAATATTCAATTAACTGAATTTTGGATTTATTCAGTTCATCCAGTTACTAGTGGTGTACCGCAAGAGTCGGTGTTGGGTCCACTGCTGTTCGTCATTTTTATAAACGACCTGGATGAGGGCATAGAAGGGTGGGTTAGTAAATTTGCAGATGACACTAAGGTCGGTGGAGTTGTGGATAGTGATGAAGGAGTTACAGAGAGACATAGATAAGCTGTAGAGCTGGGCTGAGAGATGGCAAATGGAGTTTAATGTGGTGATTCACTTTGGGCAGAGTAACCGGAATGCAAACTACTGGCTAATGGTAAGATTCTTGGTAGTGTAGATGAGTAGAGAGATCTCGGTGTCCATGTACACAGATCCTTGAAAGTTGCCACCCAGGTTGACAGGGTTGTTAAGAAGGTATACAGTGTTTGAGCTTTTATTAATAGATGGATCGCATTCCAGAACCATGAGGTTATGCTGCAGCTGTACAAAACTCTGGTGCGGCCACAATTGGAGTATTGTGTACAGTTCTGGTCACAGCATTATAAGAAGGATGTGGAAGCTTTGGAAAGGGTGCAAAGGAGATTTACTAGGATGTTGCCTGGTATGGAGGGAAGGTCTTGCGAGGAAAGGCTGAGGGACTTGAGGCTGTTTTCATTAGAGAGAAGAAGGTTGAGAGGTGACTTAATAGAGACATTTAAGATAATCAGAGGGTTAGATAAGGTGGACAGGGAGAGTCTTTTTCCAAGTATGGTGACGGCGAGCACGAGGGGGCATAGCTTTAAATTGAGGGGTGATAGATATAGGACAGATGTCAGAGGTAGTTTCTTTACTCAGAGAGTAGTAAGGGTATGGAATGCTTTGCCTGCAACGGTAGTAGATTCGCCAACTTTAAGTATATTTAAGTCATCATTGGGCAAGCATATGGACGTACATGGAATAGCGTAGGTTAGATGGGCTTCAGATTGGTATGACAGGTCGGCGCAACATCGAGGGCCGAAGGGCCTGTACTGCACTGTATTGTTCTAAGTTCTATGTTCTATCCGTTCTACCTTAATACAAACTATCAATTTCCCGTTCTCACTCTCTAAAGGACCAATACTTGCCTCAATTTCTCTTTCCTTATCAAATACTTGGTAAAGTATCTTGTTATCCATCTATCCTAGCTAGCTTCTGCTCATATTCTAACCTCTTTTTTCCAATTAATCTTTTAGTCATTTCCTCTCGTACTTCATACTCTGACTTATCTATCATGTGATCTTCCACTCATCTTGCACAATTGTATGCCTTTCCCCTTAAGTTTGATGCTTGTTTTAATTTCCTTAGTTTACCACAGGTGGTGGACCCTCGCATTAGAATTGTTCTTTATCGTAGGGATATAATTATTCTGAGTATTCTGAAATATCCCTTTAGATATCGACCACTGTGTCTATATTAATCTATGCCCTAGTCTAGTATGCCAGTTAACTTCAACTAGCTCAGTTTTCATCCCTAAATCATTACCCATTTTTAGTATTAAAACACTGGTCTTAGATCCAATCTTCTCCCTTTCAAACTGAATGTAAAATTCAATAATGTTGTGGTCATTGGTACCTAGAGGTGGCTTAACTCTTAAATTGTTTATTAATCATGTCATGTTACACAATAGCACGTCTAATGTAATCTGTCTTCTGATCATGGTGTAAATTTCAAGCATATCTTACATTCCATGCTTAATTATTCCAACACACCCCCCTCCCATGCCACCATCACTCATTAGTCTATTCACAACCCCTTGTTCAAGCAGATAGAATATGATATATTTGTAAGGATATTTTAAGTCAACTCACTCAACATCTTGCTAACATAAGATGATAGAAGATAAATTCACCTAACACTGCTCACAATAGGAAGCTGTCCTTGGAGGACTCTGTAATATTCTGGTGTCTAATAACTTGTAGTTGGAGTGGAATATTACTATCCATCCTCTTTCCTATGCTGGCCTAAGGAGATGTTCAGTAGTCAGTGGTGGAAGCGGGATCATGAGTCAGAAGAGGAAATCTGCCTCAGGTTAGAAGAAATAGTTCATTATATGAAGTAACTATGCACAGGTTACATTAAGTCTTGGACATATTAACTATGACCAAAAAATTACAATCTCCAACTGATTCAGCACCTAGAGGCTATGTGGCATCATCAGAATTTGTGGAGTTCAACATTGCTCAAATATGACCTCTTCGCAAACCATTAAAGAGAATCAGTTATCTAGTTTGATAGCCCTATCTCCAACATGCACTTATCAAATGTGGCTGCAGGTCTTTTGGATCAATTTACTTTTTTATTTTTATAAGGGGTCAACCTAGGCTCAATGGTAACATTCTCAACACTGAGTAAAACACTCATGAATTGAAGTCACACTGCAGAGACTCAAACATTTAATCCACTTCCGTGCAGTACTACAATGGGTGCTGCAGCATTTGATGTGTTGCTTTTCAAATGAGATGTTAAATTATTGCACCATCTGCCCTCTTACTGTATGTAATAGGTTTATTTTGTACAGTCATTGCCTTGGTGTCCAAGCCATCATTTATCCTGTTACCAACAAATTAAGCAAGACTTCATTGCTGTTGAGTGAAGCATGCTGGACACAATTCGCGGTGTTTCCTACATTGCAATACTTTAAAGGTACTTGATTGGGTGTAAAGTGCCTTGATATGTCATCACATCATGACAAGTGATATTTTTCCTTGATTGGTATGTCAAATTTTGAACAAAAGGGAATAGCTGTATTTCAACTATGTTCACCACTTGTTTTCTATCAATATAACAGTGTACATGTGCAGCAAGTCCAATGTGAAGTGTTGCTTCTTGTCCCTTGCATTTTGTTATTACTGTTAAACAACCCAACTTGCCACCTGTTTGTAGTCATAGCATTCTTGCCCATGGCATCCTGGTAATGAAGCCCTATATGCACCAAGATTGCTTGTCAATTTTATCGGTTGAAATTGTGTGGATCCAGAGATTTGAAAATGCCTGCACCGCACTCACAGTTTAATGTTTAATTAAGGGTTTGCATTAGGTTCAGTATCAAGAACTTGAAATAAAACAAACTAGAGCACAGAACAAAATTATTCATGATTTTGGGTACCAGATGGTAGGCACTTCTGCAGTCCATCCAGGTAAAGAATTCAATAATTGACCAGTCCTCACCTCTACCACCAATTTTTAATGTCAGATATAAGCTGAAATATGGTGTGTAGATTTGTAGCTCCTTGATGATATTAGTCTGATTATAAGTGGGAAAGGATGCCCATATAATACCTTTGACAGGAGATATATGTGAACTTGAAGAACAATGAATAGGTTTATTACATAGCAAGTTTTGAGAAGATTTGTAGCTCAGGTTGAGATTCTGGATGTAGGTTTGCTCGCTGAGCTTGGAGATTCATTTCCAGATGTTACTAGGTAACATCTTTGCCTCCAGGCGAAACACTACTGATGATTCCTGCTTTCTATTTATATGTTTGGGTTTCTTTGGGGTTGGTGATATCATTTCCTGTTGTAAAGTCATTTCCTGTTCTTTTTCTCAGAAAGTGGTAGCTGGGGTCTAACTCCATGTGTTTGTTGATAGAATTCTGGTTGGAATGTCATGCTTCCAGGAATTCTTGTGCATGTCTCTGTTTGACGTGTCCTAGGATGAATGTGTTGTCACAGTCGAAGTGGTGTCCTTCCTTGTCTGCATGTAAAGATACTAGTGAGGGAGGGTCATGTTGTTTTGTGGCTAGTTGATGGTCAAGTATCCTGGTGGCTAGTTTTCTGCCTGTTTGTCCAATGTAGTGTTTGTTACAGTTCTTATACAGTATTTTGTAAATGACATTAGTTCTGCTCGCTGTCTGTATAGGGTTTTTCAAGTTCATTAGCTGATGTTTTGAGCTAAAAGAAACTCTATACAGACAACAAGCAAAACTAATGTTATTTACAAAATACCGTGCAAGAACTGTAACAAACACTGCATTGAGCAAACAGACAGAAAACTAGCCACCAGGATACATGTACATCAATTAGCCACAAAATGACATGACCCTCTCTCACTAGTATCCTTACATATAGGTAAGGAAGGATACCACTTCGACTGGGACAACACATTCATCCTAGGACAAGCGAAACAGAGACATGCACGAGAATTCCTAGAAGCATGACATTCCAACTGGAACTCTATCAGCAACCACATCGAGTTAGACCCCATCTATCACCACCTGAGAAAACGAACAGGAAATGACATCACCACAGGAAATGACATCACCAATCCAAAGAAACCCAAACATATAAATAGAAAGCAGGAATCATCAGTAGTGCTTCGCCAAGAGTTCCACTGAAGATATTACCTAGTAGGGTGATGAAACGTCTGGAAATGAACTTTCCAGCTCAGTGAACAAACCTACATCCAGGTTTATTACATATTACGTAATAGATTGTTAGAGATCTCAGAGCCTTATTTGTTGTTTATTCATGGAATTCAAATAACATATAATTGAGCTAAAACATAGTTACTTGTGAGACATCAGTTTCAACATTAAGGGTAAGTTCATATTATAGGTACTAAAACATTGCTACTCAGCATTTATAACAAGCAGGAGACCATGAAGTCCGCAGATTCTGGAGATCAGAGTTGAGAGTGTGTTGCTGGAAAAGCACAGCAGCACCTGAGGAGCAGGGGAATCGACATTTTGGGCTGGGAGCCTCGGGGATGGAGAGGTAAATAGGTGGGGTGGGGGGTGGGGGGTGGGCCTGGGGAGAAGGTAGTTGAGAGTGCAATGGGTAATAAGCACACAATCAGAAATAGGACTGGTTAGCTCCTCCCAAGATCAGTTCTTTATATTCCAATAGGTGAAGCTTCTCTTGTGATGCCAGATAGCACTTTCCGGTCCCAACTGCTTTATACAACAGAAAGCTCATCAGGGATATCACATTAATTTCAACCTATTGTGAACATTAAAGGGCAGTTTAACAGCACCCCTGCAGTTTCAGTTTAATTATGTTATTTGAATTCCAAAAATGAACAATAAGCAAGGATCAGGGTTCTGACAAAAACTGAAAGGAGAAAGAAGTGGTTTGCTTTTAACAAAAAATAATTCTACAAAGAGCAGATTAAATACTAGGGGAGCACAAACCTTTATCTAATTATCAAGCAGTGTTCTAATTAAAAGTCAAACCCAGAGATCTGTAGGTTCAACTTTGACCAGGAGAAAAGAAGGTCATGATGAGGCAACTTATGGATCTTTAGGACATGACCCCAATCTTGAGATCATGGATTCCCAATCCTCAACCTGAAAAACCAAATAGCAGACAACAACTTAAAACCCAATGAACACATTAGGCCCAACTATAATTCTCAGCAAGTGGAAAGGTTTTGAATTCATTAAAATCTAGACCATTTTACATAATATTTTAAAATTCTGACCCACTACCATGTCCTTGTGGAAATGGTGCATGTGGGTACAATTACAATGTTTAAAAACCAACTGGATAAATACATGAATAGGAAAAGTTTGGAGGAATATAGACTGGGAGCAAGCAGGTGGGACTAGTCTTGTTTGAGATTATGTTTGGCAAGGACTGGTTGGACCAAAGCGTCTGTTTCCAAGCTGTATCACTCTATGACTCTATGTAACAGTATTCATGGAATTTAATTTTGTTTGTCATTGATAATTTTATGTACCTAAGACAAAAGTGCCACATAAGACCCATTTTAAGCCTTTGAGCTTTCACTGTAAGAAAATCTAAAATGACTGTAGTTGATAACGGCAAGAAAATTAAATTTATGCCACTTTTGCAAATACCATTATATGACCAAATGTTTATAAATTTCTACTCACATCTCAAATTGCAGGATATTCTCCAATAATATTTTTAAAATCTTTTTAACATGAAGTTGAAGTAGTTTAAGTACAGCATAGAGATAGAAAACGCCTTGAGCATTGTTTTCATTATGGTATTACAAATCAAATGTAATAATGATGTCATAGCAAATTTTTATCGTTTTTAAGTTTGGATTAAAATGATAAAGAGGAAGAAGAGATGGTGCTGCTGTACATCCTATGGGTGTACTTTGTAAACTATTTCTATTACTGTTATAAGTACAAACAGCCATTAATTCAGTTGCTTCCCTGTTAAGTTTGTCAGCATTTTAGGAAAATTAATAGTTAAATGCCTTCTTTTCTGTTATCCAACTGATATTTTTCTACTTTTTTAAAATTTTATTTCTGAGAATGTGATACAATATGACTCTGGCTCAAATTGAGCACTTTAAAAATATCTTACCAGCTAATTTTCTTTCAGGTTAAGAGTCAAATAAATCATTTATTTATAGGTATGCACATTAAATTACATACTTGGGTAGATCAATGAAGCATAACTATGTAGTCTATTCCTACATGAAATATAGTTAACTAAGCTACTGCCTTGCTATCGAATTAATATGCTAATTTTTCATATTACATTTCAACTAATCTAACTGCCATCATTTTAAAGTGTTTTATTAATTAACGCAACAATGTAAAACTGGCATTTTGTTTTTTTTTAAGTTAATTCACAGGATGAGGGCATCATTAGGCCGGTATTTGTTGCCATCCCTAATTGCACAGAAGGCAGTTAAGAGTCAACCATATTGGGTCTGGAGTCACATATAGGCCAGACCAGGTAAGAATGGCAGTTTCCTTCCCTAAAGGACAGTAGTGAATCAGATGGGATTTCCCCCCAAAGATTGAGAATGGTTTCACGGTCAGCAGCGATGGGATTCAAACCCACGAGCCTAGAACATTATCTGGGTCTCTGAATTAACAGGCTAGGGACAATACCGACATTCCTGAAGAAGTGCTTATGCCCAAAACGTCGATTCTCCTGCTCCTCGGATGCTGCCTGGCCTGCTGTGTTTTTCCAGCACCACATTTTTCAACTCTGGTACTCCAGCATCTGCAGTCCTCACTTTTTCCTAGGGGCAATACCAGTATGCCATTACCTCCCATATGACATATAACTTACATTTTCCAGAATTGTCCATTTATTTCAAGTATTTTCGAAGTTAACTTGTTTACTTTTAACTGATTAATTCAGTGATCATAATTTTATTTTCACGATTCAGAATTTGTTTTAATATCAAGACTTTGTTTCTGGAAATTATTCCTGAGTTATCATCATTGCTCCCTCAGTGTATCTAATATATAGCTCTACACTATTACATACATGCTGTGTATGTGTGGTTGTAAACTCTACAGGGAGGTGTATTTCTGCTGTCTTCCTAAAAGTATGGTGTGACAAATAGTGCATTTGACCACTGCACCTAAGCCAATGGTTACAAAGTCTTTTGTAATCTTCTTTCGTATAATTATGAGACAAATTAATCTGTGCCATATGTCAGCTGACATGACCTTTGCACAGCTTTATAACATAACTGCTAATTGGTTTGTGGACATTGTAAATTGATTACCACCTTCAGAAAATGCATTTGAAAGTAAATTAAAATTTACTGTGAATCTCATTCTTAGAGGAAATCAATAAGAAGGATACACAAAAGGAAGCAGTTTGTGTTTGGGGTTAATCCTAACTTTGAGCAATTATGTAAAATGATCACTAATGAATCACCAATCTGTTTACAATCCTTGCTATCTTTATTTCCATTCACTTCCACAGAAATAATAGCCAGAACAGTAATAAGGCAAGCTAGAGATTTGCTAACATTCACATTCTATATTCATACAAAGTCTAAACCTACCCAATGACCGAAGACTGCTAGATGCAGCATTCTGAACAAGTCTCAGCGCAGTTACTCAGTAATAAGTCAACCACTGTGCAGATCCAAGACACAGGTTTGATGGAAAGGTTTTGCTTTCCAATTTCCCATACACTTAACAATGTGGTGTGTGCCTTAAACAACCTCTTAGTATATACCCATCACAATAAACATTTGATCCGTCACTACACTGTGGTGAAGTGGAAAGAACCTACTGTGATTACATTGTAAATAGTGGTGACTATGTTACTATTCCCTATTAATCTTGGACTAGTGATTCTAGTTTATCCTGAATCATATGGAAGGTTTCATTACTTTTGAAAACAAGTAGTTAGTAGCAAAAACTACTAACAATCTATACTTTCTACACTGCAAAAACAAAAGAAGGAAGAATCTCAGGACAAATTTATGAATATATGGGATAAAATGGATATAATACTTCTTTATTTGTGAGAAGTTGAGTTGGTTCAGCTATACATGCTTGTCTGATCGATATGTTTGTGGATGTGATTGTGCCAGATAACAGGCTTGAGCATAAGCAGTCTCACTTGGGTCCTCCTTAATGCAATGCCTTCACTGTCACAGTGATGGATGCTCTCGTTCGAATATGCTGATTCAATCTCGCCTCTGTGCCATTTTCACATAACCTAGGCCCTAATAATAGCTTCATCTTCTACTACCAATTAAAGCAGTTACAGTTATGAATTTCAAAATTCAGTTAAATATCCTCTGTTAATTCTGAGAAAATTACATTTGAAATGATAATGTGCTTCATTTTGAGAAACCCAGACATGACAAACAAAAACATGCTGCTAAACAGATTAATCAACTGTATCAAAGAAAGATTCAATTAACTAAGGCTGACCAACCGTTTAATCTCCCATGACAGAAGCTTCATAATGACAATATGGAGCAGCACTAAAATATATAAAAGATTTTAAATTTTAGAACATTACAGCAAAATGTTATTTATCTTTTTTATTTGTATCAAGGTTTATAGTTGAACTGTTGAGTTTCAGTTTAAATGGCTTCCTTTAACACTGAAGCCTTCTCGGCTCTGTCAAAAATAGCTGTCACAAGTTATTAATCTGTAATGTAATGCAATCCACACTGGAGGCCTGCAGAATGTGCTTAGAAATCAGATGAATGTGTGTGCATTAAAGTAACATCTGCCATTCAAAGTTGACAAGCTAAATATTCAAATAGTCCTAAACACATTCAGGGCTATTTTACATTCAATGGAAAGGGAAAACAAACAGCCCAGTAACTTTTCATGACACCTTAATAATTGCTTTTTGGAAATCCAAATACACTTCATTGACTGTTCCCCCGTGTCATTTTTTGTTTATAGAGTCATAAAGATGTACAGCATAGAAACAAACCCTTCAGTCCAACTTGTTCATGCCAATCAGATATTCTAAATTAATCTACTTCTTCTTTGCCCACCCTGCTTGATGCATCCTCAAAGAACTCTAAAATAATTATCAAATACAATTACAATTTAATTGTATACAGTATCTAATTTTCAAATTGATACCATCCTTAACCTTTTCAATTAGCGATAAACGGAGCATCCACCTCATATAGTCTTTTTTTCTCAATGAAATGTACTTTTACTGAAGGTTTGAAATATCTCCTTAAAGGTCTGCCACCGTGGGCGGCACAGTGGCACAGTGGTTAGCACTGCTGCCTCACAGCGCCTGAGACCCGGGTTCAATTCCTGCCTCAGGCGACTGACTGTGTGGAGTTTGCACGTTCTCCCCGTGTCTGCGTGGGTTTCCTCCGGGTGCTCCGGTTTCCTCCCACAGTCCAAAGATGTGCAGGTCAGGTGAATTGGCCATGCTAAATTGCCCGTAGTGTTAGGTAAGGAGTAAATGTAGGGGTATGGGTGGGTTGCGCTTCGGCGGGGCAGTGTGGACTTGTTGGGCCGAAGGGCCTGTTTCCACACTGTAATGTAATGTAATGTAATGTAATCTATTTGTCACCGGTCTTATCTTTTAACCACCATTTTCCAGTCCACTATAGTTAACAATTTCTGTACCTTTATACTTGACTTTATTTAAGTTTGAGCTCTGAATTTCAGATCCAGTTTCTCACTTCTCATTAAACTCTTTTCACCAACAATTTGCCAGAACAGACAAGCCAACACAGTTTAAGTGAAGGCTATCCCAAGAGTACAGAACAATACCGGTGCCAGTGTCCCATGAATGAAAGTCCATTTCTCCTACATTAATCTTTGAGCTCACATTCAACTCTCTGTACTTGTGTACTTTATGACAATTTGGCTTTGGTTCACACTGTAATCCAGAGATTATTATTTTTGCAGTTCTGATCTTTAATTTAGTTGCTGGCTGTACATACTGCCTTAGCAGAACCACTTTATTAGTTCTACTAATGTTGTTGATGCTTTGTGGACTATAATAACTGGATTTTTCCCCTCCCACTCTAAAGTTCCTCTTTAGTCATGAAGAGATAACCTTAACTCTGTCACCAGGCATCAACACAGCCTTGGAGATTCATGCTATCAACTATGGAGAACAATATCTATTGCCCTACTACTATCTCCTGCTATTGTAACATTCCTTTTTACTCTTACACTTGAATTGTCCCTGTACCAAGGTGCTGTAGCTAATTTCTGCATTGCTGTGGGCAAGTCACCACAAGTTACCTTTAATTCAGTTATTTACAAAGAAATCTCGTAGAAAATCAAGTACTAAAACAATGTTTTAAACTTTACTGCATATAACAACCAAAATAAGACGCCTCAAGTAAGCAAATTAAGCCTCACAGTCCAATTTGGCTATCACCCGAGTAATGGTGGAATCTGTCCAGAATTTCACCAACAGTGGTCTGTTTCTGGAAGTGTCCACGGTTCGATCCTTGTGCATTGTAATTCTTTGAAGTTCTGCTTCTGACTTGTTCCGGTTTGAGATTCCTTTACAATTTTCTCTCCTTCAAGCTTGTGGTATGACAGTATTGATGATTCAATAGATTCTTTCATCCAAATTACTACGTCTGAAGCTTGCTTTCTTATCAGAAGTAGCTTCTTTG
Source organism: Chiloscyllium plagiosum (assembly GCF_004010195.1). NCBI lineage: Eukaryota > Metazoa > Chordata > Chondrichthyes > Orectolobiformes > Hemiscylliidae > Chiloscyllium > Chiloscyllium plagiosum. The sequence goes on from NC_057734.1 coordinate 35,426,346, forward strand.
TTCCTTGTTTCATTCGACCTTAACTGAGTGTTCGAAGACACAGCTTTCCTGTAGTTAACTCTTTAAATTCTTTTGTAGGGCAAACAGTTGTCCATCATGGCATAAAGCATCCAGGTTATCCTGCAGGCATCAAAGCAGTTTTGTCTATGTAATCCTGACTCCCACCTTTCCAAAACATGGCTAGTTGTTTTCATTTCCTACTTAAGTTTGTCCTTGTCCTTTAATAGTTGGTCCACATTATTATTATGAGTTATTATTCATTATTTCCACGTGGAACAGTTCATCTTTGTTGATTCACTCAATCCATGAACAGTTATTAAAGTTCTGAAGTCTACAATATCCCAGCATCTCCCCACAGTTCTGCTTTAATCTACACAATTCCTGGATGGTTACAGATGTTGGACAAGTGCACAACGTGAGTCACCTTCAGCGTTACTTTCTAAAGCCTCATGCCAGCCTCACCTGTGGTCACACCCTCATATCACTGACCATGGACCAAATCTGATATACTTAATCTAAAGGGTGTGACTACCCCGGAACAAAATGTTAGAGGGACTTCCTGCCCCCCCGATGCATTTCATGGTCCAAAGCTCAGATTACTGTTCATCAACTCTAAGCCAAAGTTCCTCAAATTGGAAACACTGATTGCAATTATGATTGCTATGGGTCACATTGGTAGATACCAGCTGTCATACGCTCCAGTTGCAATACCTCACCCGCTTGCCACCTTTGTTGTAATTTATTTAACTCATTAGGTTTCAAGCATAGAAATATCATTTTATAATTATTTGTAGTTTAGTCAATCACTGAACTAGTTAAAGTATAAGTTTAAATGAGTACCTATATCTTCCTGTACTTTTAAAAATTACTGCCCTTGTTCATTTAGAACATTTTTGCATCCCTTCCCTCATTGTTCCACTGTTGGCAGTAGTGTAGTTAGATGGTTAGCTTCCAGGCTTTGGAATTCCATCCCCAGACCCCTCTACATATCCATCAGTTTCTGAAAGTGCCTCTTTCAAACTTTCTCTTCAACTATGTCCTCCTGATCACTTTGTTTACTAAGTTTTAATTTGTATTAATTGTGTATTAGTAATGTACGGCATGGTGGCTCAGTAGTTAGGATTGCTGCCTCTCAGCGCCAGGGACCCAAGTTCGATTCCACCCTCAGGCAATTGTCAATGTGGAGTTTGCACATTGTCGCTGTGTCTGTGTCTGTGTGGGCTTCCTCCAGGTGCTCCAGTTTCCTCCTACAGTCCAAAGATGTGCAGGTTAGGTGGATTGGCCATGGTAAATGGAGGGTCACAGGGATAGGGTAGGGGTGGATCCATTTGGGATGCTGTTTGGAGGCTCAGTGCAGACTCGATCGGCTGAATGGCCTGCTTCCACACTGAAGGAATTCTATGAAGTCTCTGTGAAATAACTTTAGGATTCCTTTGTCATTAAAAGCACTGTATAAATGCAAGCTGTTCTTTATAAATAATTAGATACAAAGTGAAAGAGAAACAACTTAGCTTTCTAGGTAACATTAGTATTCACCACTTTCAGAAACAGTAGATGAAATTAGATCTTTCTGCAATCAAAATTTTAAGTACAAGATCCATTTAGGACTCAAGAAATAAATGTTTCAGAAACTATATGTGGGCAAAGTATTCTGTTCATTACAATGCTTGCAGAGAGGAATTTCTGAAATATAATACATTATTAAAATGGCTTCTTTCTTTTCACATTTCTGTTAAAATTGAATAGGAGATTGAGCAAAAACATTTTAGTTAAAGCTTTCCATAACATCTACAATTTGATCAAGTGGCTTGAAACCTACTTTCAGTGCAAAGTTAGAATAATAATACATTTATCAAGAGCTATACTTTTGATAAACTGTAAAAGCATTATAATTATGAAGGAGAACTTAACACAGAGGAATGACTTGTCTTTATATCTCTAAACATTTCCTCATTTATTTTTGTTTTGTAAATTTGGAATTGAATACTTGGTTGCCTTTTTCCTTACCTTAATATTTTGTTAACATAAAATAATTTTCCTTCTAAGATAATTTTATGCAATGTACTGTTAAAACAATTTGTATTAATTGTGTATTAGTAATGTACGGCATGGTGGCTCAGTAGTGAGGATTGCTGCCTCTCAGCGCCAGGGACCCAAGTTCGATTCCACCCTCAGGCAATTGTCAATGTGGAGTTGGATTTAGAATGCTACTGAGTAAATTACTCTTCTGCATCCTGTTTGCATTGGTATCAGTTCAACTGTTCAGTAAGTAACAAGCTTACCGAGCAGTTAGAAGGTTGTGGCTTCATCTTCCATGCCAGAAACTTGAACAGAAAATCCAGGTTGACCCACAGCAAGACCATGCTAAGAAAGTGCTGCACTGATGATGGCATTGTCTGTCAGATGAGAGATTAAAATGTGACCCCACTTACCTTCACAGATTAAAAAAAAACAGTGGCTCCCTTCAAAGAAAGATAAAAGAGTTCTTTCTGGTATGATGGTTAAAATTTATCCCTCAAACTACATCAGTAAAACAGATTATCTTGGCTTTAACACTGATATTTCTGAGGCCTTGCTATGCACAAATTGACTGACACATTTCTAGCAATACAACAGTGCCTACGTTTCAAAAGTATTGCATTTGTTGCAAAAATGGTTAGATAACCAGAATGTTTTTATACAAATAATTTTTTTTTTATTTCTTGGGCTTACTTCAGAATGAAGAGTATGAAATTATTTTAAAGAAAACCAGATGGGGAATAATCCCACATCCAATTTGTTTAGTTAGTTTTAATTATGGTCCCTGCTGGAGTACTTAAATTGTCTAGGGTTCGGCATAGATTGGAAATCTCAATTAGAAAATTCATAAATATGGTGCAAAAAAATATAAAAATGTCCATAAGATCATAAGACACAGGAGCAGAAATTAGGCCATTCAGCCCATTGAGTCTGCTCCACTATTCAATCATGGCTAATAAGTTTCTCAACCCCATTCTCCTGCTTTCTCCCCATAACCCTTGATCCCCTTGATAATCAGGAATCTATCTAACTCTGTGTTAAATACACTCAATGACCTGGCCTCCACAGCCTTCTGTGGCAGTGAATTCCATAGATTCACCACTCTCTGGCTGAAGACGTTTCTCCTTATCTCCATTCTAAAAGGTCTGCCCTTAATCCTAAGGCTGTGCCCTCGGGTCCTTGGGTCAATATTAAAATAGAGTGCATTTTTTCAAAATCAACGTAGGTACAACTTGAGGAACAATTAAGAAGTCTTCCTTCTTTATTTGATCCTGCTATAACTGATTGCCATGTTTGATGCTAAGTTTGGCTACCAACATCAAATAGTGTTTTTTATATGGAATATTTAATACAGTAAGATATTTCATGATGCTTTATACAACAATGATTAAATATAGCCTGATAACAAGCCACATAAGATGATTTTAGGACCGGTGATCAAAAACCCTGTCAAAGAGGTAGTCTATAACAAGTGGCATAAAGGAGGGAAGAGAGGTAGATATGCAAAGAGGCTTAGGTAGAAGTCTTAGTCTTATCCATGATGGAATGTGTAAAATCGAGGATGCTCAAAAGGACAGCTTCAGAAGAGTACAGATATCTTGAAAGGTCTTATGGCTGAAAGACTGATGGGTGAACATAGCTTCAGTTAGGACACAAAAAGAAATTGTGGAGGGTATAACCTAGGAGGCTCAGTAGAATTGGAAAAGTCAAACGCAAAGATAATAGAAGAAGATGAGGTGGCAAGGGTGGGGAGGAGATTTGCATGGGGGGGGGGGGAATGCGGTGTGTGCAGAAGGAAAGAGGTGTGGGGTGGGGGGTTTGCTGGATCCAGAGATGTTATAGATCTGGAAAAAACCAGTCCAAGTAATAACGAAGATACATGTTTGAAAATTCTTCTCTGGTTCAAAGTCAGGTGTAGCCTCAGACAGTTATCAAGAAGAAGGATCGTGTTAGAGGTGAAGGAGCAGAACTTGTGGAGGCAAATAAAGACAATGGTTTCAGAATTTCCAATATTTCAATGTAGGAAATTTCTGCTCATCTGTCACTTGATGTCAGACAAGCAGTCTGACAATTTAGTGATTATGGGGGAATCAAAAGTGCTGGCGCTGAGGTGAAACTGTTTATCACAAACAAACCAGTGGAATCTGTTGTTATGCTCTTGGATGATGTCGGCTAAGGATATCATGGAGATGTGAAATAGCAGAGTGCTAAAGACAGACACTTAAGTAACATCAGAGTTACAACTGTGGGTTTGAGAAGAGATTATAGAGCTCTCAAATGCTGAGGCATCTATATGTTCTAAAGCATAAATTTCAAATGGTTAGTGTGCCAATAGAGCAAACTGCAGGAAAGCTGCAGATACAGGAAAGCTAATGAATGTTATAATTTATTGTGAGGGGAATTGAAAAATAGAAAGGGTATGCTTCAGTTATACAGGGCATTGATGAGACCAATAATTTAGATTATTGTGTACAGCTTTGGTCTCCTTATTTAAGGGAGAATGTATATGCATTAGAAGTTGTTCAGAAAAGATTAACGAGAATGATATATGATTTTTTTTCCTCTCCAGTGGTCATGATTCTTTGGAAATGTCTTTCTCAAAAGATGGTCGATTCAGAATCTTTAAATATTTTTAAGGCAGAGGTAGATAGATTCTTGATAAACAAGGGGTGGAAAGGTACTTTTGGGTAGTTGGGAATGTGGAGCTGTGGTTACAGTCAGACCAGCCATAACCTTATTGAACGGCACAGCAGGCTCAAGGGGCTGAGTGGCCCATTCCTGCTCCTAATTCACATGTTCATTTCAATTTCAGGCATTTCTTTGACTAAACCTAAACAGAAAAGGATGGAACAGGGTGTTATCACCTCAATAGTAGTGGAGAGGCCTTAGAAGAGGATGATATGGTCAGCTCTATCAAAAGGCTGCAGATAGATGGAGAAGGGCAATTTTACCTTTGTATTGAATGTCATTTGTAACAGACAAAGGTAAAATTGGGGTGAATTTAAATTACGATTGCAGTTTCCATTCTTAAGACTGAGACAGCAAGGTATTGTTCGATTTAATCCTGTTCTTTACTGAGGTAGTGATGAAGGGCTTTTGCCTGAAACATCGATTTTCCTGCTCCTCAAATATTGCCTGACCTGCTGTGCTTTTCCAGCACCCACTCTGATCTAAATTCTGGTTTCCAGCATCTGCAGTCCTCACTTTTGCCTTACTGAGGTAGGCTGTTTCCAAACTTCCGTGTTCAGATTCTGATTTCTGAAATAAACCCACACATAAGCTCTGAGAAATTAAGGAAGTCAGAATGGGAAAGGAGATAGGTAATAAATTGCAGGTTTTTTAAATAAATTCAGAGGCATTAAAAATAGTTCAAGTGCATTTAAACTTCCTAATGTCCATGATAATTTCCTAGGTGAGGTAGATCCAATAGTTTTTTTTCTTCTTGCAATTAAAGTAGACTTGTCTTCAGCCAGAGATTTGAAAATAGAGATGGAGGGTCCGAGACTGACTGCTAACACAGTCTGGGGTCCTGCTTTCTCTCTGGAGGTCAAACAGCAATGTAGACTCCCAAAGTTGTGTGCTTAGCAAATCAATAAGCCCAGATTTGTCATAAGACAAGGACATATTTTAGGTGCTGAGGTCTCAAGACAGTGAGCTGGTTGGAAGGTTGCTCAGCTAAAAGAATGGCTTAACCTTTCCCATTCAGGTTTCCATTGTGAGGTGTCAGCTATCTGTAAAACCAATCACACTTGTTTTAGCACAATTTGTCTTGATGGTTTCTTCTATCAGGAGCTGGCTGGAACAGACAACTCATCGCCTTGTTAAAAAAACTGAAATAATTGCTGGTGCTGGATATCACCAACAAAAATATAAATTGTTGGAAAGCTGGGCAGCATCTATGGAGCGAAAGCAGAGTTCATGTTCCTCAGAACAGAAGGATCATTTGACCGGAAGTGTTCACTCTGACTTCTCTCCACAGTTGCTGCCAGCTTTTCCAGCAATTTCTGCTTTTGTTTCATCTCCATACCGTTCGGCTTTGTGTCTTTAGCTGGAATAGGAATATGATGCAGGGGATTCAAAAGCTTCTGGAAATATGATCATGTGATCAGCCTCAACCATTTTATGAATCTAGCAAGAGTGTCCTTTCTGTTAAGAAGAAAACGAATATAAATATAAAAATACAGAAGAAAATGTAGTTTTCTTTGGCATTTTTCTTCATGCCCTCAGGCCATGAGACACTTATGACCTTGAAGAGAGCCAATATAGTGCTGTGACAGGAGTGGAAATATAATTTGAGGAATTCAAACAGAGATCTCAGAAAAATGGACCCAGTTTGAGAGGTGACAACATGATTTAGCAAAACTAGCAAAGTACTCCGAACTTGGCCATCGACATTTTTCGTCTTATTCATCATCAAGAACAACTTGCATTTACAGTATACAGTTCATTCAAGGTGGTAAACCATATCAAAAACATTTGATAAATTCTATCAAAAATATTTTCAGGTTTTTTTGACACCAAGGCACAGAAGGAAGACCATGACAGGTGACCAAGCATTTGATGAAAGAGCTAAATTTTAAGAAGCAATTTAAAAAAGTAGGAAGTGGCGCAGATATGGAGAAGGCAGCAATTCCACAGCCTAGGGTCAAGATAGTGAAAAGCATAGTGGTCAGTGGAGAAGTGATTAAAATCTGAGATGCGAAAAGGGCAGAATTGAAAGCAGATATTTCAAAGCTGTAGAGACTGATGGTGGCAACACAGATAGGAGGAGACACAGGCATAACAGGATTTGAAAGTGAAGGTTATGAAGAACCTTTCTTTTTGTTAAGCAGTCTTTGTACTGAAAGCAAGCATTCTGTTAAAAATAGCAATATTGTAAGTTTCAGGAGTACAGAGATTTCCTAGAGTAACTGGGTAGCAATAATCAATTCTGCTCTGTGATAGAAACATAGATTACTGCTAGAGTTTCAATAGGTCACTCAGAACAGCTGAGGACTAGTTGAAAAGTACTTCCAGAGTCACAGATAGTTGGAGAAGGAGATGGAGACAGGAGCAAACTCCATGTTAGGACAGCTAATTTTAAATGTTCTGCAGCAAAGAGATCAAGAGCTGTTGCATTGATCTGTCCCGTCAGAACAAACTGAGGGAGAGTTTCTGGGCATAAGTAAACAGCTAGGAGTTGGAGTCAGGACGCAGAAGCAGTTCTGTGGAGTTGAGAAAATGAGACAGTTTCTGTCTCTGATTTGGGATATTGAGGGGTTGGGAAGAAACGTGGGAGCACAAATTCTTTAGTGAAGCTGAAGGTAAGGGTTGCAGGGCCATAAACACTGCTTGTTTCTGGCAACTGAGTAAGGGTAAGCCCAAAGACATATTTAGCTTGGTGGAGCTGGATGTCAGCGAAAAGCTGAAGTTATTCATTTCAGTGAGGGCGGATTTATTGTGGGAGGGAGTGTGGAAGTACGTCAGCTGCAATCTTAGAGTTGTGCTGGAAAAGCACAGTGGGTCAGGCAGCATCCGAGAAGCAGGAAAATCGACATTTAGGGCAAAAGACCATCATCAGGGACAATGAAGGGCTTTTGCCTGAAACATCGATTTTCCTGCTCCTTGGATGCTGCCTGACCTACTGTGCTTTTCCAGCATAACGCTAATATCAAACCTACAGCTCAGCGAGCAAACCTACACCCTAAACCTCAACCTGAGCTACAAACCTTCACAAACCTTGCAAAAACCTATGGGCGCAACACGCTACAACTTGCCCAAAGATGGGAAAGGAATGCCATCCGAGAGAGTTCCACCCGCAAACAACTGTATTTCCTGCATGAATGTTTGAGAAAACAGCTACTGCCAAAATGTCTTCAATACAAACCGCCGATTAAAACACCTCAAGCCAGAAGTTTAACAGAACGAAATGGCCGCAGAATGCTCCGAGAACTAATCAATGACGCCCACCACAGACTTCGAAAATACAACCAGGAAATTGCGCGCCAAAAACCGTTATTCAAACAAGCAACAAATCAAGAATGGACAGATGCGGTAGAACGAGTCATAAACACCAAACAACGACAAACACAGAAAAAGAAAAATCGGGACCTGAAGAAAAAACTTGACAAACTCCCAAACAAAGACAAAACCGATAACACAGGGGCATTGATAAAGAACTTCTCAGACCGAACCCTATCAGATACAGAAAAATTGGGAACTAGTTAAAGGACTAAATTTCAATTACCGAGACGCTGACAAGAAGGGTTTCCTAGCGGCATTAGAAACCACATTGAAGGACAACAACCTCACGGAAGAAACACAACAAACGATCAGATAGACAGTTGCACCTACTCTGAGCTGAAAGAGGGA
>NC_057734.1:35435215-35471527 GCF_004010195.1 Chiloscyllium plagiosum
TAAAAATATCATGAGTACCATGAGGAACATTTGCGAACAAATCGCTTCCATTCCATGTGACTCCAACATGATACCACATCAAACAATATTTGTCTCTTCGCAATACATTTAGGCACAAAACCTAGGAATACTCACAAATGCAACCTCCAGCCATGTTTCATTAACTTCAGAATTTCTTTATTAGTTGCAAAATGATCACCTCCTTTCAGTGCAATGGAAGATCTGACATAGGACATCAAATAGCATTCTAGTTCTAGAATTATCAATGACATTTATAATCCAATCTTTCTGTTGTGACTTATTCCAGGTTGTCATTTAGTGGGCTTTGAGAAAACATGAGTTCAGCTAGTTTTATGTGGTACTGGGAAATATCTGGCTGTATTCTCATTGAGGGTGGGTTGTTGTGTCAAGTGCCTGTGAATGGTGAGAAATTTTCCCAGCAGAAAAGCTACAAATCAATCTTAAAGTTTCATGTCACAGACATATTTTAGATTGGTATGAAAACAGAATAGGCCTTCATCTTCATCTAACTAGTTTATCCTATGATGAATGCCTTAAATATTGGAAAAGAAAAACTTATCAACATTAAATCTCGCTTTCAGCTGAGAAGACTATAGACAGTAAATTCTACTTTACTCGAGAACTTTTATTAGATTGGAGTGGTTGTTACAATCCCTAGGTTCTTACAATTGTAAATGCTTCTGCTACTGAGCTGCTGGTAAGCTGATTCAGCTGTTTCTCCCTTAGCTTCATTTATGTATTTTAACAGTATTATATTGTGGAACGAGCCTGTGGGCAGAGTCTGTTCAAGCTTCATCTATGGCACTCTTCAGTAAGTTACTGAAAGTTCAATCTTGCAGTACCACTGCAGTTGTATTCGTGCTTAGAATGTGTCAGATAAATATTAATTACAGTGCAAGTAATGGATTTAGGAAATAATTAATGACAAGTTTAGAAAATACAGAATGTTTCATTTGGTACATATAGATATACACTTGCGATGCCAAGGCATACAAGGCTATGGGCCAAGTGCTGGAAAATGGGTTTAGAACAGTGATGTGGTTATTTTTAACTGGTATAGATACAATGGAACAAATGGCTTTTTCTGTGATTTAGATCTCTATGACACTATGAGATAGGAAATATTTCATGTTGATTTTATTAAATAAGTTGTATTTCACTTACCAACAATTTATTTGATCTCTGACTGTGTAAGCAAATGTTAAAATAGGTGCATTCATTTTTATGAATGCCTTTTATTGCGCAGTATCATCAATGTTAGCATGTGCTAATCAGCGGTTGAAGATTGGATAGAGGACACAGTGAATTATAAAAATGTCTTTTCCTTCAATAGAAAGTGAAATCAGGTGGAGTGTCTAAGTTGTCACCCTTCTGGAGTTGAATTCCATCCAAAAAGGTTAAATTTTAATTCGAATTGCTTGGAATAATCAGGACAATAGCAATCCAAAAATAGCCATAAGTTTCCCCATCACCATATTCTCTCATTAGAGAGAGACAACAAGTGGTGACTTAACCTGCAAGCTAAGTTGAAGGGAGAGATGAGGAGAGAGATTGAGAAGGAGAGTCTCTCTCAGGCAGCAGAGGGATTGAATCCATGCTATTGGTATCATGCTACTTTGTAAGCCAACCATTCAGCCAATTGAGCTAAGATTGGTTGACTAAATCACTCATCTGTTTAAAGTATGAAGCACCTTGTTTCTAATGGAGATAGTATGTCATACAACAGAGAGTTTATTTTACCATTATAAGACATATCTGTGCTCATTCCATTAAGTTTTTTTTCTTGGAGATCAAGTTAGAGAGACCATCAAAGTAAATTACTGATTGATTTCGTGCTGTCAGGAGATCAGGAGTGCTTCCCTTCTGAGAAGAATTTGGAAAGGTGATATTCAGAGATGCTAATCCAGAGGGAGCAGAAATGGAGTTTTAAGAATAAAAATTGGGAACATTATCATCTAGCTACACAGTAAATTAAGGAGCTGTTTTATTTTTGAAAACAAATACAAAACAGGCAAGAATGTAAGTAGATACATTACTTTAATTAGGTAAATATATGCAATAAGCTGTGGATCCTAAACTGGGCAATCCAAATGAATAATTTAGAATTAAAAGTGAATGTTGAAGATTGCACCTTACAAACCTGTGATTTTCCTTCAACGGTACCTTCCAAGCCTTATCTCCTTTGACAGCATATTCCAAATTCATTTACTACCTTAAAGAACAAAGGCAGCAAATGTATGGGAACACCAACACCTTCGTATTGCCCTCCAAGCGACTCACTAGCCTGATTTAAAACTATATCTGTATTTCTTCATAGTGTTACGAAGATGTGGGTGTAGTGTACCTTTAAGAGAGTTCAAACCTAGCAGAACTACCTGACACAGCAAGAAGCATTCTGAATAAGGTAACATTTGGTTGAACAGCTAGATTAGCTGGGTTGCCTGGAAATGACAAAACAAATTCAAATTTGGCCAATCAGTTTAAATTATACCCCAAAAATACCAAACTCCAATCAAGTTTGAATTTAATATATTGACAACGTTAAAAGCCAATGACACAATCCAATGCTTTGGGGGTATAAGACCAGAAAAACCTGAACAGTTGAGAGAGAACTGCCAAGCCACCAGCATGTACAGACTGCCCAAAACAAAGTTCTCTTAAAGATATATTTATCTATCAGCAACCTGTGAAAGAGAAGTCCTAAGAAGACAACTTGCAGACGAAGATACAAAGAGAAGATTCGACTGCTGCCTAGTTTTGAAATTTGAATTTTTGGTAAATCTTAATTGAGGGTTTCATCGGACTCATATCATAGAAGGGAAAGTAGAAGATAGGTTAGAGGAAGGAGTTGTAAATAGCTGTTAGTTAATTATTCTCTGTTATACTTTAAGAAATAAAGTTGTTACTTTTTACTTTAATTAGATCTTGGACTCTTGAATTTTCACAGATTACTGTACGGGATAAATCTTTTCTGTGTTACTGGTTTAAAATTAACAGAGGGTGTTTACCCCATATCATAACAATTGTCATGGTGGGAAAATCCTGGAATTCCTTTCCTAATAGCAAACCAACAAATGCAGCAGCTCAAGAAGGTGTTCACCACAACAATTTCAAGGACAATTTAGGGATGGGCAATAAAGGCACACACCTCTTGAAAGAATAAAAGTTACATATATTAAACATCGTAACAATGTAACATTTTCCATGATGCTTCATCAGAGCAATACAAAGCAAATTTTGACTTTGATTACTCAAGACACTATTAAGAGCATATGGCCAAAATTACAGACGTAGTGACGGACAAGGCCATGGAGGGATTTTGAAATAAGGATCATAATTTTAAAAGTAAGACATTACTTGTCTGGGAGGCAATTTAAGTCAGCAAGCACCGGAGTGATTGATGAATTTCAGTAAGGAAATGTACAAAATAAATTTAGATATCATCAGGTTTGTACAGGGTAAAATGTAGGTAACTGTCTGGGACTACATTGTTACCTCAAGAATTGATTATTCCAAAGGCAAACATGAAGACTTCAGCAGCAGATGAGCTGAAGCAGGAATTAGGTTGAGTGATATTACAGAGTTGGAAATTGATGCTCTTGATGCAGATGTGTGTTTAGAAGTTCATTACTGGTTCAAATATGCTTCCTGGATTGATTTGGTGGCTAGGAAAAGGACTTACAGCAGAGAACAAAGTTTTACGATATTTAATTGGAAGAAGTCTGTTATTGTTCCTGGTCTTGCTCTGGTTTGGTGAGCTGGGTGATGAGTTATCGATATTCTTACATATAACAAAGGGGAACAAATGTTTGGTTACTTTATTCCAGAATCCAAGCACATCATATTTAGGGGAGGCAATGATTTATTGGTATTAACCCAGAAACTCAGCTAATGTTTTGGGAATCCAGGTTCAAATCTTGCCATCACAGATGGTGGAATTGTCGATTATTGGAAAAAGAAAACTCATCTGGTTCACTAATTGCCCTTTGTAGAAGGATATCTGTCTTCCTTCCATGGTCTGGCCTACATGTGACTCCAGACCCACAGCAATGTAGTTCACTCTTAACTCCCTTCTGGGCAATTAGGGATGAGTAATAAATGCTGGCCTAGTCATAGCTGTCCACATCTCATAATTGAATTTTTTAAAAAAAAGGAGAAACAGTATACAAGCTATAAACAACATAGAGGGAAGAATTGAAGGAGAGTGAGAATGACATCATAGCAGCCAGTATACAAACAAGGAGTTTCATTGCTACAATTCATGGGTCACACAATCACATTTCCCAGCTACTAAATTGTTAGTCGTTAAAGACTGTCATTATTAGGGGGTGTGCTGTTTTTATAAATTCAAAATGTCTACAGCATTAAGCTGCTGGATTTGACACCACTTTTCTCCTAATGGAGTTTCACATGCATTAGAACTAGGAATACTTTTACAACCCAATATCAAATTAAAAATGATCATAATGGATTCCCCAAAGGGCATACAATTTTGCATATTGCTACTTGAATTCTGTCCTTTTAGGTTGACTGAAAAGTATCCTCATGAACAAGTCTGACTCTGAAAAAACAAACTGGTATATTTCAAATGAAATATGAATGAATTGAATAATGTCACAGCACCTACATCTTCTGTCCAACTAAGCCCCTGCCAGGTGTAATGAAAACCCATTGCCAGCATCAAGATGCAAATTACTCTTTGATGTGCTCATCGACTTCACATTGTCTCAAAGCTGATGCATTATTCAGATGTAAGCTGTTTATGATGGCTGAAATGGCTGGCCCATTCGGTATTCCATCCTGTAGCCAATTTAAGCATTTTAAAAAGCTTCTGTATCCCTAGTTGTTAACCCTTCGTAAGTTGAAATCTAACCAAATAGTGTAAATTTTAGTTAAGTTGCTCTGATATTGCTAAATTAAGCAGGTAACATGCAGACACTGTTACAGTAAGTTAGTAGTCACTTTTTGTCCACTTCATTTCCAGATACTCCTGCCTCTTGGAGGCAGGTTTGGAAATGGGCAGTCAGGAAAATAGCAGAAAACTTCATTCGGACACTTTCCTGCCTCCAGGAAAGACTGTTTCCCAGGCACAGACTGTTGTACGGGAGGGCTAAATGATGTCCAGTACACGTCTACCATATTGTATAAGCCATTAAACTAAGTGTGCACCTCACAGTGGGGTAGATATGCTTCTACAGTTGGGGTCTATTTGGTCTAGTATGTAGAGGAAAATTTGTCCAACAAGAAGAAACGTCTGTATTGGACAGTTTATCACTTGTTAGCAACTAATCACAAGCTACTTGTTCCAGAGACTAGATGAAGGATTGCATGTTAGGCTTTACTCTTTCAAGATTCTAAGCTGTTCGCCCATACTTATCTAATGTCATGAGGTACTCCTCTATAAAACCTTTTGATACCCTTGTACCCTTATAACGTACAAGCTGCCATACAATTTGGCATTTATCATCATGGAAACAGGCAGCTAATCACCACAATTAGGACTTCTCTTAAAGCATCTCATTGTTGGAGCTTTCCAGTCATCGGATGCCACCCTCCCATATCTTGGTTACAGAAACTTCTGTAGCCTTTACAGAATGATTATTTTGAGGAGCCCTCACCTTGTGTCTCAGCAATGCTCATCTCTCCTTTTAGAAGGTAGTTTGGCCCTTAGGTCCTGCTGGTTTTCTTGCATCCTATTCCTTTGGCCATCCCACACAGATCACACTATGGAAACTGCCAATTTCAAGTCAGACATGATAGATATACTGCTAAGGTTCACTGGCTCCAGAGCCACAAATGACTGTAGGAAAAATCAGCTCCACATTTTTCAGTTCACAACTTAAAATCTGCTAGCACCGAGTTTCGATTTTAACTAATCAAATTTACGCTAATATATTCCCAATATTTTACATTTGTTACTGTATTCAAATGATTTGAACAAATTTCCAAGCATTAAACTCCTACTTTGCTTAATTCAAATTATTATATAGCTCAGATTTTAGAAATTAAAAGATGAACTTGGTGAATGCAAACAATAGCTTCAAAATAAGAAAAATCCTTAAAATAAATAAATTTCATTATTGCTAAAAGTTCTTCCTAAATTGTTATTTTGAATGTTTGTTTGAATACAGATTAGCAACTGAAATTATAATTAATCTCAGCCTAGCAGTAGACAGCAGAGGATACGGCCATGAGATATAACATTTAATATCGATTTCACATTGTGTGGTAATTTTATTCCTGATTTCAGCAGCCTCTTGTGGTTGTACTCAGACTGTTCTTGGCATGTAAATCTAGAAAGTGGGGCTGTTGGACCGTCAGGGAGCTTTTCAACCCAGTGGACTACAATTAACATGTTTATAAAGCAGGGATACTAGCATTGTTGGATGATTGCCCAATACAAAGAGAACTCTCTTCGGCAGCAAAGTTAATGTTCTAACCAAGAGGAACTCAGCAACACAAACATTATTCTGTCTGGCTGAAATCTGAACTGCAGCTGAAGTTCTGAAGAAGGTTGATTGTATCCGAAACGGTAACTTTGTTTCCACAGATGTTGCCAGACTGCTCAGTTTTTCCAGCAACTTCTGTTTGTGTTTCAGAACTGCAACTGCCTTTGTCAAACCAACAGCTATACTAAAAAGGTGCACCCTCACACTTGCCATGCTAATAAGATATTTATGCAGCCTGCAAACTACACAGGGGTGGCAGAGAGATAAATAAATGGTCATAGAATAAGAAGTCTCATTGAGAGTTAACATTAAAAATATTATCTGTTACATTGTTCTTTATTAGGACATCAAGAAAAGTTACATTTACACAGTCTCCATACACAAATTAAGTTAGCTTACATTAAGTTAATAGCGCCTCAAATATAAAACAAAAACACATGATTTATTCTTTACCCCTTAGGAAGATGCTCTCTGCAGTACAAGTTGTCTTTAATATACAACTATATGGAACAACAAGCACAAACAATGCTGTTTCATATTTTAATGACAATATTTTACTTCTGGCTTATTTGCCTAGAGACTCTTTCAAATGAAAGAAAATAATGCGCGACAATCACCTTTCAACCTCTGGCATTCACTAAAGGATTGATTTTTTTACAATTAAAAGCTGAGGCTCTATCACAGCTTTTTATGAAACTTACTGACTTTCAGTACCATTGCCTTATTCAAAAGATAATTAGGAAACAAACATGCTTTCTTTCCTCTTTTGTTCGGAATTGCATCTTATTGCAAGAAATGCTCCTATCAATTTTTGCCTCCTCTTTCCTGAAGTAACCTATTTTTTTGGAAACTTCAGCCATAGCATATCACTTTAGTTTTTATTTGGTATAGCTCAGATAAACAGCTACATCTTTACTGAAGAAATGAATGCAACATTAAGGCCAAAACACAATAATTATCATTTAGAAATGGAGTGGAGATAACCTAATATAAGCACACTCGAATGTTCACAGCCTATACTTAAGTAAAACAATTCAATCTTGCTGCACAAAATATCACGGTTCACTGATGTTCAAAACATAAAAGATTTCAATGTAATTCCATCCATCATATGATCATATTGCTTTATGAATAGCAAGCAGAAAAGTCTGAACTGCTCATAAATCAAGAGTTGTATACATCTTAATTTTGATAAACACATGCATATATTTACATATCTTGTTCAAATTAATTTCCAAATATGCAAATAAACTGTAATTAGTGTAGCTGATGATTCTTTAGTTGCTGCCAGTTGTCTGCTCAGGTTGCAATATTGAGCAAAGCACTAATTACACATTTTGGAGGAGTATTGTTTTGCATTTGGTCGCCTTGATTGCTGCCATTAAGACAGTTCAAAAGTTGAAACTAAATAAATATTAAATAATAATGTAGAAAAAAATGTAATTTCCTCGTTTTAGCAAAATCTCTGCAATCCTTCCACACAGTCAGGTTGATATAAAGTTTGGTTATGACAGCTGTTTTAACAACATTGATTAAAGTGGAAGGAGCTCTGGCAGATCTTCTCCATAACAATATTTTGCAGCAGGATCTCTGTAGTTATTCTCATGTTGAACACTCTGTAGAGAGGGAAGAAAATGCACAACAGTTGGGAAAATATACTCAAAGAGGAATGCCTGAAACAGGATATCATCAAGGTGTCTACTTAAGCAATAATGTTTGGAAACATTAATCTTGTGACACTAAGTAGTGTTGCTTCAGATACCACCATAAAAATGAACTGATTCTTTGAATCTGTTAATAGCTTCAAAGTAAAACATAAATGAACAGCTTCTACATTCTCAAATGGCATTGTCACATTCATTCAACCAGGAAGAGAATGCTGCTGAAACTCAGTAAGTCTGACAGCATCTATGGAGAGAGAAACAGTGTTTATGCTTCAAGTCTCGTGTGAACAATGATATTCAGCCAGGTTGAGTTTGGGTATGTTACTATAGAAAACCATCCAATACAAATAACTGAGTCACAAAAGATTCAAGAGTCCAGAAGTCACTTTTTCAATACAAATCTTTCTACAAAAGAAACCTCTATCAATGGATAATCAAGAAAATTAGAAATTACTTGGCATATTTGATTTCTTAAAATTGAACACAACTTTTGTAAAAGATAATTAGATAACAACGTCAAAGTGCACCTGGCTTTTCAAACATTAGATATGATAAAGTAGAACTGTCGTAAGTCTAGAAAGGTTGTAAAATAAATTGCTCAAATAATGGCTTTATTCTGACTAACTCTGCAGTCATTTGAAATTACTTCAATACAAACCTGAGATGATGTTCTGCATTTTGCCAGGCAAAGCTCAAAGTGATCTTCGATTGCTGTAAACAGATTCTGGAAGGCTTCTGCAGCCCTGTTTAGGAAACGCTCCAATAGAGGTTGCTGAAAAGTAGGAATCACAGATTTTAAAAGCAACCAGCAATGCAATATTTTAAATATTATCCAAAATAAAGTCAATTTATTTCTTCAAAACATTACCCTTTGGTGGGACATTGGTGTGCACATTTTGGCTGTCCTCTTTCATTACCATAGTGATTATCTTCAAAAAGTACTTAATTGAATGTACAGCACTTTGGGTCATGTGAAATGCTCTGTAAATGCAAATCTTTTTTTTCAATGTTAATTTAATCTTGAGAAATTATTTGGTGGTATTAGGCTTTGCAAAGAGTAACGTTCAGGTCAATTGTTGCAAAGCAATATGAATCTCTTCCTGGATTAAGTATTAACTGTTCAGCTGGAAGCAAGATGCATAATTTATCATGTTTGAGCACTACTGATATTTTTTAATCCACCTGCTAAGAGATATTCTTCCACACCTCTGGAGCAGGTGGGACCTGAACACAGATCTTCTGACATTTTTTTCTTTGGTTTCTTTCTATCTAGAGATGCTCTTATATACTTCTTCACATTTTTTAACCACCACCAAATCACCCTTGTTTCTAATTGAATGAACAATTTAGAAGCACAGCCATCAAGTGAGTACAATGACAATAAGTGAGGAAAAAGGTAGGGAGGGGCTTAAACTGGAGTCAGAGAGTCACAGGTGGAAAATAAGGTACTCCACCCACTGCAGTGTCCACCTCTCTCTAAAGCCATGGAGTTTGTGGTCAACATCATGTGGTCTCTCGCCAAGCACACCCATGTGTGAATGTAGCTGCAGAAGAGAAGAAGGGAATCAAAATCTCTGCCCCCAACAGTGTACCAGATGTCCAGAGATCAGCAGCGTGGGGTTGAAGCGCAACCAAAAGAACAAAACACTTCTTAAAATAATCAAGCAGGGGGTGCAACCAACTAAAACCAACACATACGTGGTCCACAAACTCCAAAGCACTACAAAATAAACAGTTGGGCTGAGAGTCTGTGATACAACACAACCCATTGTTGCACAGGACAGCTACATGCAACACCCCATGTCCCCAATGGCAAATAGGATTCTCACTGCCTGATGGTAAAACAGGTTTGTCTGGACAGCAGATAAAGGAGTAGAAGTGAATGGAATGCAGTCGCAGCACAGACAGGAAACTCTTCTCTGACAGATGAGCAACATAACCATTAGATGGCTCGGGTGCGGGGCCTTAAGGTGGTTCTGGAACAGACGGCCGACGTAGAATTCCATATAAGCAGAGATACACCCAGACAGAGACACCACATGCTTGCACACACTCCCACTGGTATACCACATTTCAGGTGATGGATGTCATCTGGACATGTAAGATCGACATTCTTGCAGAAATATCCAGCCCAGTCTTCAATCTGTCAGCATGTCCCTGCATCTGGCCATGGGCCTGACTTCTGCAAAACACTCAAACTCAAGATGAAGGTGATGCAGATTTCTGAGCAGCGGCTATCTAACAATAGCCACTACTCTGCAAGATACAGCAGGAATCACCTGCATTCATGACATTGATGGGTCCTAGTAAAAGAGAGGGAGCATCCTGAGGAATTCCCCATGCTATATAAACATGAACTGTGTGTAGTAATTGAGATCACGTACCCAGTGAAATAAATATGTCGCCAAGGCACATCATCAGATTCTATTTATCAGTTTAGACTTAGTCAAAAGATTCTGGGTAATCCAAGACAGAGGACTGCAAAACATTGTGGCTGGAAGAGCTGCTCCTTTTTTAAGGTATTGTAGATATTGGAGGCGATTTCTTCGAATTCCAGGAGCATTAATTACTATTTTTCAGCTGTTGCATTGTTTTGGAACTTTGGGGGAAAACAGATCAAAACAATGGCACTTTAAAAAGGAGGAAGAGAACAAAGGCAGAAACAGAGGAGAAAGAAACCGACACTGCTGTCTGACATAGTGAATCTGCACACCTACTGCCTTTGCTGTTTGCGTTCAAGTATTTCAGGACACTGGAGGGCGTCTAAGAAAAATGAACAAACAGCGAAATTCACAGCTGACCTTGGAGGAACCTGTGTGGGGGAGCTCACAGTACAGGAGCAGATAAGTGCATGTTTTTTAAGTGTAACCTTGCTGTCTTTTTTTGCTTAAAAATGAATAGAGAGGGATTTTTTTGGTTATATGTTTTATTGAAATCTGTCTCTTGATTAAAATTCAAAAATATAAAAACATCGGTATTAAGTTAGCCTGGAGCAGTGCTTTTTTAAGAGATGTAGGACGATGCTATTTTCTGCAGATTGTTAAGGTGCAAATATGGCCTTTAGTAGAATGAGGTGCTCTTCCTGTTGGATGTGTGAGATTAGGGAGAATTCCCACATTACTGATAATTATGTCTGCTCTAAGTGTGTTTGGTTGCAAACCCTATCAGATTGTATGGATCAGTTGGAGCAGCAGTTAGAGGCAACGAGGGATTTATAGGAGCTAGGGGGTGTGATGGATGAGTTACAGGAAGGGAGAAAAACAGCACATACAGTCAGGTAGATGGGTTACCGCCAAGAAAAGTAAGACAGGGAAGCAGGTAGTGCAGGAGTCTCCTGTTACTATCTTCATTTAAAACAAGTCGTTTTGGAAAATGTAAGAGGTAATGGACTCTGAAAGGAATGTAGCACCAATAGCCAAGTTTCAGGTTCTTAGACTGGCTCTAAAGTAATGAGGGGTACATCAGATTCCAAGCGATCAAATGTGATAGGGGATTCTCTAGTCAGATGCACACTGACATTCCTGCAGCCAACAGCAAGAAATCAGAATGACGTGTTACCTCCCAGGTGCCAGGATCAAGGATATCTCAGTGAGTGCAGAATTTATCAAAGGGGAGTGGGACAAGCAGGAGGTCATTGTACACTAATGACATAGGAAGGAAAAAGGATATGATTCTGATGGGAAAATATAGGAAGTTAGGTGAAATTTAAAAAGGGAGGTCCGAGGATAGTAATATCTGGCTTACTCCCGGTGCTACAAGCGAGTGAAAGTAGGAATAGGAGAATAGAGCAGATGAATGCGTGACTAAGGAGCTAGTGTAGGGCAGAGGGTTCACATTTTTGGATCATTGGAATCTGCTCTGGAATAGAATTGACCTGTATAAGAAGGATAATTGCACCTAAATTGGTAGGGGACTAATATACTGGCAGGAAGATTTGCTACAGCTGCTTGGGAGGACTTAAGCTCGTAAGGTTGGCGGGGGGGTGGAAGATGCAAGTGAGATAGTGAGGAAAGAGATCAGTCTGAGACTGGTACAGTTAGGGAAAGGAGCAAGTCAAACAGTCAGGACAGGCAGGAAAAAAAAAGAGAGAATGAGGTAAATTAAACTGCATTTATTTCATTGCAAGAGGCCTAACAGGGAAGGCAGATGAACTCAAGGCATGGTTAGGAACATGGGACTGAAATAGTTACAGAGACGTGGCTCAGAGACGGACAGGACTGGCAGCTTAATGTTCCAGGATACAAATGCTACAGGAAGGATGGAAAGGGGAACTAGAAAGGAGGGGGAGTAGTGTTTTTAACAAGGGATAACATTACAGCTGTATTTAGGGAGGATATTTCTGGGAATTCATCCAGGGAAGTTATTTGGGCGAAACTAAGAAATAAGAAAGGGATGATCACCTTATTGGGATTGTACAATAGATGCGCCCAACAGTTAGTGTGAAGTTGAGAAACAAATTTGTAAGGAGATTTCAGTTATCTGTAAGAATAATAATGTGGTCATGGTAGGGGGATATTAACTTTCCAACACAGACTGGGACTGCCATAGTGTTAAGGGTTTAAATGGACAGGAATTTGTTAAGTGTGTACAAAAAAAAATTCTGACTCAGAATGTGGATGTACCTACTAGAGGAGATGCAAAACCTGACTTACTTTTGGGAAATAAGGCAGGGCAACTGACTAAGGTATCAGTGGGGGAGCACTTTGGGGTCAGCAATGATAAATCTATTAGTTTTTAAATAGAGATGGAAAAGGATAGACAGCACCTAAACGTTAAAGTTCTAAATTGGAGAAAGGCCAATTTAACTGTATTAGACAAAAACTTTCAAAAGTTGTTTGGGTGCAGATGTTTGCAGGTAAAGGGACGGTTACAAAATGGGAAGCCGTCAAAGATGAGATAACGAGAGTCCAGAGACTCTCCAGTTAGAGTTCCAGTTAGGGTGAAAGGCAAGACTTGTAGGTGTCGGGAATGCTGGACGATTAGAGAAATTGAGGTTTTGGTCAAGAAAAAAAAGGAAGCATATGTCAGGTATAGAGGGTAGAGATGGAGTGAATCATTAGAAGAGTACAAAGGCTGTAGGAGTATACTTAAGAGAGAAATCAGGAAAGCAAAAAGGGGACATGAGATAGCTTTAGCAAATAGGGTTAAGGAGAATCCAAAGGGATTTTATAAATACATAAAGGACAAGAGGATAACTCGCAAGAGAATAGGATTCCTCAAAGGTCAGCAAGGCAGCCTATGTATGAACAGTAGGAGATGGGGGAGAGACTAAACGAGTATTTTGCATCAGTGGAGAAAGATGTGGAAGATACAGAACATGGGGGAATGGATGGTGACATGTTGAAAATTGCCCATATTACAGGGGGTCATGGTGCCGGATGTCTTGAATTGCATAAAAGGTGGATAAATCCCCAGGACCTGATAGGTGTACCCTAGAACTCTGTGGGAAGCTAGGGAAATGGATGCTGGGCCTCTTGCTGACATATTGGGATCATCGATAGTTGCAGGTGAGGTGCTGGAAGACTGGAGGTTGGCTATCCTGGTGCCACTATTTAAGAAAAGGGCTAAGGAAAAGCCAGGGAACTACAGACCGGTGAGCCGGACATCGGTGGTGGGCAAGTTGTCGGAGGAAATCCTGAAGGACAATCATCCCAACACCCACAAACGGAGTTGCATCAGGGCATTTAAATGGGCCACAACACACTGCAGCACCCAGGAACTACATGCAGAAGAAAAATAGCTATATAGCGTATTCAAGAAGTACGCGATAAACACAGTCCACCGATTCTTAAACAACATACCCAAACAAGCAGACACAATACACACAGAAACTCTAGCCATGTTACCATACATCAAAGACATCTCGGAGATGCCTACTGGACTACTCCGATCCCTTGGCATCATATAGCCCTAGCAACAAATTTAATCAGCTACTGGTGAACCTAAAGGATCCTACACTAATAACCAGCAAATTGAATGTTATTTTCAAAATACCATGCAAGGATTGTAACAAACACTACATCGGTCAGACAGGCAGAAAATTAGCCACCAGGATACATGAGCACCAACTAGCCACCATAATGCACTATCACTAGTATCCTTACATTCGGACAAAGGAGGATACCACTTCGACTGGGACAACACATCCATCCTAGGACAGGATGAACAGATACTCACAGGAATTCTTAGAGGCCTGACATTCAAATTGGAACTCCATCAATAAACACATTAATTTGGACCCCATGTACCAACCTCTGGGAAAAAGAACTGGAAATGATATTACCCACCTAACAGACCTAGACACAAGTAGAAAGCTGGTCAGAACACCAGCACCTCACTGGAGGCTCACCAATGATGTTACCTAGCATGGTGATGAATCACCTGAAAACAAACCTGCCAGCTCAGCGAGCAAACTTACAAGCTTAGAGGGATATGGACCAAGTGCTGGCAAATGGGATTAGATTAATTTAGGATATCTGGTCAGCATGGACAAGTTGGACCAAAGAGTCTATATCCGTGCTGTACATCTTTATGACCCACTGCCTCTAAAAGCAGTTTTAAATGACTAGCTCTCCTGGTTCAGACATAGGGACATTACTGCTGCAATATGTAATAATTTAAAAATAATTGTTCATAGCTGACCAAAATATTACTTAGCTAATAAGCCAGGAGACGAGGCTTCAAGTCCCATCTGGTCCAGAGGTGTATAATAACACCTTGGCATAGTTTGATTAGAAAACATTTTATATCACATTACTGGGGCTGTTGTGGTACAGTGATAGTGTCCCTGCCACTGGTGTGTAATAACATCTCTGAACAGGATGGCATAGAAAATATCAATATCATATTACCACCACAGAACAGCCATTCAACCCAACAAGTCTATACCAGTGTTTGTGTTGTACACTAGCCTCCTCCCACTCTGCTATATTTAAGACTTAAAGTTGAATTGGTTGCATTATTAATTTTGAATCCTGACATACCATAAGGTTTGCTCTCGTTTTGAATTGCTAGACACAAAAAACTGTATTAACAACTAGATTTTTTGTAATCCACACCTCATTCAGTCAAAACCCAAATGCTTATATCATGCAAAATAGGATGCAATTTCTCACCTTGTTTGGCTGTAGGCAACAGGAGACACAGTATTCATACACAGTGCAGCAGTCATTGGGCAAACAAGTATCACATGCATACAACTTTGTGCTAGGTGTATTTACACTGCAGCAGCCATTCACAAGCAGGTCTTTCCTTTCACATACATAGCCTGCAATAAAATAGAAGAGAAAGAGATGCCATCACAAAATAGAAGAGAAAGAGATGCCATGCAAGTCTTGCACACATTGTAAGAGTTGTGTATATTATTTCAAATGGGAAAAAAGGTCTTTATGACAAAGAATAAAAGTTATTTAGAAGAAAATTGACTCATTAAAAACACAAGTCCAACAATAAATAACAGCCTGGTGCAAGACAATGAGAAAGTAGAAATGCTAAGCAGATGGAAACTAGGTAATGTCATATTCCTCACCCTGTTCATCTGTAATGAGCAGTTTACCCTGGATGGAGTTTCGACACTGTGTATATGGCCTGCTGCTGTTACCAAGGTTGAAACGCACCTTTAACACAATTCGTCTCTCGGAACCTCGAAGTTGCATCAAGTTTCTGTCAAGTACAGTTTTTTCCTCCTGAATGTAACCAGGAAAAGGAAAATTGCTTAGTTGATACAAAAATTTTGTGGGAGTAAGTATCATTATCAGTAACTGAGATTAAAATAATCTAAGGCACAAGAGTTAAGCATTCGATACAAGTAAAGTTGCACCTGAACTGAAATGCTTTAAAAAAAATGTTAATTTATACAGTACCTTTCAAACACTCAAGATGCACTGAGTCATTGAGAGATACTATATAAACGGATTCAGAGAGCACTTCAAAGCTAATGAAACATTGTAATTTTGAAGGGTGGCCACTATGTCAATGGCAATAGGTGTAGCAACTAACTGGCTTGTGGCAAAGTTTACCAAACAACAAGAGAAAAACTGTGAAGCTGTTTTAGTGATGCTATTTGAGGAACAAATGTTGACCAGAACACTGGGAGAACTAATCTTGTATTCTCCAAATAGTATCCAGTTGGAAGTTTAATCTAAAACAATGTAGCTCTGATAGTACAGCACTGAGATGTCAGTGAAATTACATGTTTAAGGGCTGAAGACATCCTGACTCAGAGGCAACAGTTTCACAATTGAGTCAAGGCTGACATGTTTAACAATTTGATCTGAGGATTGTATATCCTTATACTATGGTCACAGATTATACTTCATCCCACTGTTATCCAGCTCTGAATTATCGCTCTAAAATAATTAAGATGTGGAAGGCCAAAATCTGTAATCACTTAAGAGTATATTATCTTAACGATGAGAGTTTGTCGAGGTCTGACATATAGCAGCGATCAGTGTCCTACTACATGAACTGTAAAATGTCAGTGTGCAGGTACAGCAAGTAATTAGACCATAAGACATAGGAGCAGAAGAAAGTAATTCAGCCTATCGCGTCTGTACCATCATTCAATGAGATCATCACTGATCTATGATACAGTAAAACTGTCTCTCCATGGCTGGTATCAGTCTAATATACCTTCTATGGACTGCTTTGAATGTCAGTATGTCTTTCCTTAGATTAAGGGTCCAAAACTGTTCAGAGTATTCCAAATGAGGTCTGACTAGTGACTTGTATAGTTTTATCAAACTCCCCCTACTCTTCTACTCCATTTTGAAATAACAGCCAACATTTAATTTGCCTTCCTTGCTACCCAATGAACTTGCATGCTACCTTTTTTTGGAATTTATGGACAAGAACTCCAAGTTTCTCTGTTCTGTAGTTTTCTGCCATCTTTTTCCATTTCAACAATATTCAGCTCTTCTATTCTTCCTGCCGAAGTGCATAACCTCATGTTTCCTCACATTACATTCCATCAATCAAGTTTTTGCCCACTCGCTTAATCTGTCTATATCCCTCTGCAGACTTCTTGTGTCACCCTATCACTTGCTTTCCCACCTGTTTTTGTGTCATCTGCAAACTTGACTATTCTACATTCACAATCCTCACCCCAGTTCTTAACATATTGTAAATAACTGTGGCTCAAGCACTAACTCCTGTGGGATTCCACTACTTATAAAGAAACATAAAAAACAGGAGAGCTGGAGTAGGCCCTTCAGCTCTTTGAGAATGACCCACCATTTGCTATGATCAAACAACTCAACAGCCAGTTTCTGCTTTCCACCCCGCTCCCACAACCGCCCCTTATCCTTTGATTCCTTTATCCCCGAGTGCTACATCTAATTCCTTCTTGAAATCATACAATGTTTTGACATCGACTGCTTTCTAGTCGTAAATTCCACACCACTCTCTCTGGATGATGGAATTCCCCCACATGTCAGTGCTGAATGGTTTGCAGTGTATCCTTAGGCTATAATTCCGGATTCTGGACTCCACCATCATCAGGCACACCCTTCCTCATTTAACCTTTTCAGGATTCTAATTCTGATAGAATTCTATAGGTTTCTTTGAGATTACCCCCTTATTTTTCAGAACTCCAACAAATATAATCCTAACCTATTCAACCTTGCCTCATAAGTCAGTCCTGTCATCTTAGGCATCAATCTGGTAAACCTTTGCTGCATTCCCTCCATGTTTTCTTATGAGGAATGGTTGGACAAGCTAGGCTTGTATCAGTTGGAGCTGGAAAAGTAAGAGGCAACTTGATTTAAACATAGATTTTAAAGGGACGAAGCTAGAATTAAGGGTCAAAAGAAAGGGACGGTCCATTTAAAACAGTGAAGATAAGAATCATTTTCTCACAAAGGGTCACGAGTCTTTGAAACTCCTTTCCACAAAGGCTGCTTTTGCTGACACCTACCAATGTGGGCTATGTGCCACTTCAAATTTATGCATGGAAATTTAACGAGGTCCAGGTAGATTGGGTCAGATACCCAAGATGAAGGGAGAGCAATGGGGTGCAATACCACAGAGCCTAATGCTAATCCAGGAAACAAGAGTGGGAACAGTGTGATAATCAGAAAGCTGGGAGAGCAGGCTTTGCTTATGATGTCACGTGTACAATTGTTTGCGATGAAGTATTGGTCTCGAATTGTGTGCACAAGCATTAATGAATTAGTACACATATGCAGTTCTCCACATTGTGGGTGTCAGCAAATACTGCCTTCATCAAAAAGCAGTGGAATATTTATAAAGCAGAGGTGAATGACTCGAGGTAGGCAATATGGTGAAAGATTACTTTGGGTAGTTGTGGGGGCGGGGGGGGTGGCGGGGAATGAATGTGGAGTCATCAGTTCAGCAATACCCTTACAGAATGGTGGAGCAAGCTCACGAATGGCCTCCTCTTGCTCCAATGCAAATCTTTCTTTGATTGTATCCCTGGATTCTTACATAATGCCACTATCACACCTAGGCATAATCTTAGTCATAAAATTTTAATTATAATAAATCAAAGCTAAGTTGAAATATTTTGTCTAATTTAGTACTATTTTACTTTAACAATGAAATGTGCTGCATAAACAGAAAACAACGTAGCATTTAAACAAGAAAGTTAAGTGGTTCTATGATAGCACAGTGATGGTGGTGTATCAAGTCAACTAATTTTTTGGACAGAATGTAAAATTTTACATATACAACAGATTATAAAAATGCCAGTATGAATAAATGACAATTTTAATTAAAAATCTTTCTTAAATACTACAGATGATTAGAAGACTCATTAACAGCTTTCGATATTACCGTGATTCATGTTTTCCACATGTTTGGGCATTCGACACATTATTTTTTGCAAGCAATTGTAATGAAAATACAAACGCAGTGGGCAGATATTCTCAGTTTTATTGCCAGAATCTGGACTTCCATATTGTCTTTATTTTAGTTAAGGTAAAATCATTGGCATGGACTAGATACTGCATTTAAAGTATACATTTGCAAATACGCTATTCACTTTAAAAAGGAAGGAACACTCATTGTGTTAGTTTTGCATTCAAATTAGGTGCAAAAAATCAGTTAAGGCTAAGCGACTGAAATTGATTACATTCCTTCTGTTAGTGTCTGCTCAAGAACAAATATAAGTAAAGGATTTAACTTTTAAGTACATTTAATTGGGTGCAACATGCAGGATGATGGAGGTAAAGGCCATGATCTTAAAACAAGTGCTATGATTAGTCACTTTTACATCATGTTTGGGTAAAGCAAGGCTTTTCAGCGTTCTAATCCCAGCTGCAGCTTCCAAGTAATCTCATGGGCAAATTACTTGAAATAATTCATGGGCTTAAGTTGAAATGGATTTGGCTGCAGTATCCTCCCATCCACCTGCAGCCTATCCTATTTCACTGGCAGATGTCACACATAACAGATGCCATAGTCCCATTATCAACATCTGTATGTCCATTTTTATCTCCAATGATAACTCAGTTTGGCTGGAATATATTGTACTAAGTTACAGCTTTTCTTTTTAAATTTACCAAAACTAATGACCTCAACAGATTAAAACTGTTTTTGCAATGCATATGTATTAGCCACTAAACTGTCTCCAAACGTTAATTAACATAACTTCAAGGTGAATGAATTAATTCTCCAGAAATTGTCAATATCTACGCATTAATATAACTTACTGAGAACAAAACCTTAATACATTTGCCCCCAAGACAAAAGCCAAATACTCCAAATACTGGAAATCAAATACAAACAGAAAATGCTAAAAGTACACATCAGCAACTGTAGAGAAACAAAGTCAATATTTCAGATTGAGTATCTTACATCAAAAAAGGAAGAAATTAGCGATTTGATGAAAGGTCATCCAACTTGAAATGTAATTGTTTCTCTGCATAGAGATATTTCTATGACATGCAGGTATTTCCTATCATTTTCTGATTTTATCTCACAATCCTTCTAAGAGCTCTTTGGAAAGATCTGCTTGATACAATATGCATTGCATTTGGAGAAAGAACTTTTGAATTAAAAGCATATCCTCAGTTCTAAGTTAGATCACTATTTTGCAAACTTTGCAAGCAAATAGAATCCATGCAGTCAACCTGTCTATTTTGAATCACATCTCCTTTTTACTCTGGAACGTTTTCAATATAAAAATGGAAATCGCTTTTGGATCAATAGTAGCAATCTGAACTCTAAGTGAGATTGTACGTTTCGGTCCACATTTGAGAGTTGTTCATGTAAACCAGATTGACACACGGTACTGACGGAAGTCTGCTTTCTTAGGTCGATATTTAAGATTTCACTGCACTATTTGCTAAAGATTGAGAACCCAGCACAAATATTTAGCCCTCAATCAACGTAATTAAAAATAGAATAAATAGCCATGTTTCTCATTGACAATCATAGAAGCTTACTATTCTCTTTTCCACCATACTATCAACAGCTGTTGTTTCTTTTTGTTCAAATCTGGACTGTCATGCACTGGACTACATTCTTTTACAACGAGCAAAACAGTTCAAATCCAGCACAGCCCATCTGAATAGGTAAACTCCTGATACAGAATTACACTATACCTATTGAACTGACTCACTTCCATTAAGAATATATAAATCAGACTGTAACAAAACTATTTATTCTCATGAGTAAAGTCCTGCAGAAACACTGCTCAATCCCCACAGGTAACCAAATCAAATTCCACATCATTTCAAACATAACTGCAACTATCCACAGGCAAATTATTGTCCTATTCTTGCAGCAAGGGCACCTCTTTTTTAAAAGTCCTGCTGCATAGTTAACAATCAAGATGTCCCTAACCAAATAATCATTTATTTCCTTCTGAAGGAATTGATTGACATCGGCTACTGTCAGTGGTACTCTGATTTGATTAGATTAGATTAATTACTTACAGTGTGGAAACAGGCCCTTCGGCCCAACAAGTCCACACCGACTCACTGAAGCGCAACCCACCCATACCCCTACATTTACCCCTTCACCTAATACTACAGGCAATTTACCGTGGCCAATTCACCTGACCTGCACATCTTTGGACTGTGGGAGGAAACTGGAGCACCCGGAGGAAACCCACGCAGACACGGGGTGAGTGTGCAAACTCCACACAGTCAGTTCCTGAGGCGGGGATTGAACCCGGGTCTCTGGCGCTGTTCTGCATCTCTACTTCTGAAATATTGCTTCTCATCTCAAAATTTTGCTTATGGCTCATGAATTTTGAACCAAAATTCTCCATTTCAAAACACACAAGTCAGAATTCTAAAGTTCTGAATCATGGTTTCTGATTCATTTGTTCCCATTTATCCACAGTCTCTCCTCAAAAGTCTGCCAGTAGAGTGTAAAATATTTCTAAAACTCATTGCAAGTTCTCAGTTGCCTGTTATGTTCTATTAGTATCCCATAATACACTTTCAAACATATTCACCCATGTAGAGATCATGCTCCGCAGCATAATTTACAAATTCATGTACAATCTCTTTCTTTTGATGCCAGAAATGAATTTTGTTATGATTGGATTGAGTGTCTCTGTTGGTATTTTAGAAAAAATCTTGATGGACCTATTTCTAGTTACATGCACCTTGAAAACATTTCAAGTTTCTTTTCTTTTGCACTCCTTTACCAAATCTGAAACTTGGCTAGTTGGCTATATTATTAATTGAACAGATCACTTAGAATCACAGAGTCCCTACAATGCAGATAGAAGCTGTTCAGCCCATTAAATCTACACTGACCCTCTGAGGAGCATCCCATCCAAACCCACAACCTCAAACTCTGTTCTATCCCTGTAACCACACATTTACCGAGCTGGACACTACCATGGCCAAACCAATAAACTTGCACATCTCTGGACTGTGGGAAGAAACCAGAGCACCCAGAGGAAACCCATACAGATATGGGGAAAATGTGTCACCCAAGGTTGGAATCAAACTTGGGTCCCTAGTGCTTTGAGACAACAGTGCTAACTACTGTGCCACCACCTTTTTTCCCCTCTCTCAGAAACGTCCCTGAACAACAAAAACCTGTATTTATGTAGAGATGCTTGGCATCAAAAGATGTCCAAAGGTGCTTCAGAAAAGAATAATGAGATAAAAATTGATGCCATGCTAAATGGTGATATTAGGAAGGTGACCAAAATCTGATCGGTGTGTTTTAAGGTGGCTCTTAAAGGAGAGAAAGAGAGCAAAAAGTAATGTAGATTAATGTTTTACAAAGCACACATACAGCTGAAGGCACAATTCGCTTCTGTGGTGCACCAGAGACCAAAGTCAATTTTTCATATTAGGAGAAACTCAATTATCCGAAGGACACAGGTGGGGAGTGTTTCGTTCAGTTAATCGAGTGCCGGATAACATTGTTAGTCAAGCATTGGGACCTTGCAATCTTGTTCAGCTAATCCGAAATTCGGTTAATAGAATACCGATAATCAAGGTTCCTCTGTACCAAATAAGTCTGAAGTACCGTTACTGTTTTTTAGCTGAATGTACTAAATACATTGCATATAGTAAGAGATCACCAGTGCAGTTCAAAGAAGAATATTTATTAGGTTATCAGAAAAATTCCCATGTGTGTATCATATACTCTAATATTCACTTTCCTAATGGAACAGTGTGAGACTTGAGAAAGTTAAGATTTATTGAGTGTCCACCCAGGACCAAATAGCAAGCATCAAGCTGGAAGGAGAACAATCAGACATGTTTCAAGGTGAAGAGGAGCTCAACAAATCTAGGTACAACTAACAAGATTATTTGATTTGCACACTGAACAAACATTCAGAAAGCTAGATATATTTCTCAGGTAAAAATTGAAGGCAAGCATTATTTTGAACGAAAAAAAAACAGAAAGAGACCCCATAAAATATTATAACTTTAGAATGTGATTTGAGTATGTGCATCAAAAAGACAAAACACAGTAGATCGAAAGAACACGTTATGGCAAATTGAATGAGGACTGAACTCAGTGGTGTCACACTACAAAGTAGATAAATTTCTCGATTTAGGACAAATTGTCACAGAAGATGGCAGATGGGTTACTGAAATTAGAAGATGGATAGAGATAGCCAGAAATAATTTTGTGAAAGTGAAGGATGTGCTAACAACAGAAAAACTCAAAAAATTGCAACAAGGAAAAACTGATAAGATGCTAATTTTATCCACTATTCTGTATGCATCAGAAACCTTGACATCAAGTAATCTGTGGAAGAATATGCTGGTCTTCAAAATGCAGATGCTATGACATGGTGAAATGCCACATACAGACAAGTAGAGAAGGACAAAAGAACTCAAAAGGTAATTTAAAAAAAAAATCAGTATTTCAGTCATTTGATCAGTTCTCTTCTAGAGTGTAAAGTTGACAGCATGGATGAAACCTCCAGAGACTGGTCCCTGCTCAATAGCCTGGTTCC
The DNA here is from genome assembly GCF_004010195.1 of Chiloscyllium plagiosum. Classification (NCBI taxonomy): domain Eukaryota; kingdom Metazoa; phylum Chordata; class Chondrichthyes; order Orectolobiformes; family Hemiscylliidae; genus Chiloscyllium; species Chiloscyllium plagiosum. Next base: position 35,458,750 of record NC_057734.1, read on the forward strand.
TGGACAATGACCGGGCCCCCTGGACAGTGGCCTGACCTCCCGGACAGTGGCCTGACCTCCCAGACAGTGGCCTGACTCCCGGATAGTGGCCTGACCCCTGGACAGTGGCCTGACCTCCCGGACAGTGGCTTAACCCCTGGACAGTGGCCAGGCACCCTGGACAGTGGCCTGACCCCTGGACAGTGGCCAGGCACCCTGGACAGTGGCCTGCCCCCTGGACAGTGGCCAGGCACCCTGGACAGTGGCCTGACCTCCCGGACAGTGGCTTAATCCCTGGACAGTGGCCAGGCACCCTGGACAGTGGCCTGACTCCCGGACGGTGGCCTGACTCCTGACTCCCGGACGGTGGCCTGACCCCCGGACAGTGGGTCTCGTCCCCGGACACTGACCTGCCTCAAGGTGCTGCTCAGGAAGTAGATGAGTGAGAGGCCGAACACCACAGCGAGGACCCAACGCTTCCTCAGCACTTTGCGCCACACCATAGAGATACACTGCACCATTGAGACCACGCCGATCCGCGCTACCGACCCCGACTCATCGCGAAAACGATCCCTCTCCCCGAGAGGCCGTGCCTCCCGTTCTCCGCCTCGAGATCGATTTCCCTCTCCCTGCCAGGGCGACGCCGCTCGGTAAACAACGGGGAACCGGAGATCCCGCCCACCAGTCGGGACCGTGTTATGATTGGTCCATCTGCTAGGCCGCGGTGCAGATCCGCTACATCCATTGGATAATCAGACCGTCAATCCAGCCGGCGACGTGCCCTTGGCGTGATACGTCATGGGTGTCAACGGTCAGAGAAGTCAAAACAAAGGAGCGTCTGTCAGTCATGGTGAATGTGGCTGGGGGAGAATGATTGGGGGTGAGCTTTAAATTACAACTCCAATAACAGAATAACGCAAGCGGAGAATTGTTATAAACCCAAGCCGAATATAACATTAAACCGTGTGTTTGCCGCCTTGTTTTGAAAATGCAGTAAAGAAAAGAAATTGAGGACTGCAGATGCTGGAGAGAGTCAGGTTATTTAGGGCTGTAGATGCTGCAGCCGAATAGGCCTTGGGACCAACAAACAGCCCATCAGCAACAGGAGATGGGTCAAATACAGAAATTGCTGGAGAATCTCAGCAGGTCCGGTTTGTGGGAAGAAAGCAGCGCTCACGATTTGAGTATGGAGGGTCTTCATCAGAACTCCATGAATTTCTGAAATATCACACAGATACTGCCAGATCTGCTGAGATTCTCCAGCAATTTCTGATTTTGATCCCATTTCCTACTGCTCTCCTGCTGCTGTTGGGCTGTTTGTTGGTCTCAAGGCCCAGATCTGAAACAAAAAAATACACAAATTGCAGAAGAAACTCTGCGGGTCTGGCAGTGTTTGCTGGAAGAAAGCAGAGCTGACGTTTTGAGTCCGGTGGCTCTTCATCAGAACTCGATGAATTTCTGAAATGTCCCACAGATACTGCCAGGCCTGCAGAGTCTCTTCTGCAATTTCTGTGCTTTTTGTTTGTGGGAAGAAAGCAGAGCTGACGTTTCAAGTCAAGTGGCTCTTCATCAGACCTTGAAGAATTTCTGAAACGTCCCACAGATACTGCCTGAACTAGAGAATTTCTTCTGCAATTTCTTTTTTTTTGTGTTTCACATCTCCATTATCCGTAGTTTATTGTTTTATTTCAGTGGGGCATGGTCGCTTCTGGTTCAGTCGGCCTGGGTTCAAGTCCCATCTGCTGCAGAGATGTGTAACAATATTTCTATTGTGCCACTTGATTTCTGAAACTGCTCAATTCGACCAATAATAAGTGCCAGTCTTATGCTGTCGTTTTTAACATTTTACATGTTAGTAAAAAAAACTTTTCATTGCATTTAGATTTTTTTTTCCAATTTAAGAGGGATTGGAAGAAGATGCAAAGAAGGCATAGTAGCAATGCTGACAACATCCCATCAGAAAGGCAAGTGTCTGCATTTTGTGAAATCTGTGGTTTGCAATGGATGGGAGGGGGCAAGTATCAATGTTATTAGTGTCATCATTGAAAATATTTGGCAAAATCAAACAATTGTTTTATTCTGAAACTTACTTTTTAATTACTTTGGCTATGTTTAGAAATTTCATTTAAAAATGAAAAGCTGAAAAAGATGTATTAAAATGTAAATGTTTTTGAACCAGTGTTGGGTTGGCTTGGCTAGGCTAATGATGTTAACAGCTTGGAAACTCAGTAATATAGAAGTCCTGTCAAATTTAATGGTAAGACTTCACTTTAAGTTTTTTCCCATTTCCTGGTCTCGGCACTTTGTAGACTGTCTAGTGGTCAGAATGGAAACCCAGCCCTGACAGGCGACAACGGAGTAATGCAGAAGTAGGGAGGAGGGTGAGATCCTTGACAGAGATTCTTTGTTGGCAGAATTAAGTCATTGGATAGTAATGGGTCTAATCACAAGGAGGGAGCAAGTTATCACTGAGAGACTGGGGAACAAAAATCACTTTTTCTTTGGCCCACAAGCAGCGTAGAAAATACCCTTGCCTCTTAGAATGCACTGCTATCATTATAAGATATTCAGCTATTAATATAAGATAATAATTTAGAAACACAATTGGCAATGTAGAAAAACTCCTCTACCCAAAGAGTAGTGAGAATGTGGAACTAAATGTAATGAAGAATGATTTGAAGTAAATAGAATAGATGCATTTTAAGAGAGTCTTAGTCAAGCATATAAGGAAATAATAGATTTAAATGAGAAAGGATGAAAAAGGTTCGACTCCAGATAGGCCTGAGGATAAAAAAATGACAAATAATGACACAGGTCACAGGCTGAAGAATTTTTTTTCAAAGAAAAACAAAAATTCTAGAAATGCATGCAAACCTTCAGAACAAAATATCTAAAACAATTATCATTTCTAGCACATCTGTTTTTTCTTTGTTTTTGTTTCAAGCTTCCAGCATCTTTCTTTTGGCTATTACATGATAGTATGCTGTTCAACAATGCATGCCTTAGCAAAAACCTTTGGCTTTTGCCTTCTCTAGCAGTCTGAATTTATCCATTTTCCTCACCAATTATCCAGTAGTGTCAGAGAGTCATAGAAATGTACAGCATGGAAACAAACCCTTCGGTCCAACCTGTCCACGCCGACCAGATATTCCAACCCAATCTACTCCCATCTGCCAGTACCCGGCCCATATCCCTCCAAACCCTTCCTATTCATATATCCATCCAAATGCCTCTTAAATGTTGCAATTGTACCAGCCTCCACCACATCCTCTGGTAGCTCATTCCATACATGTACCACCCTCTGCGTGAAAAGGTTGCCCCTTAGGTCTCTTTTTTATCTTTTCCCTCTCACCCTAAACCCATGCCCTCTAGTTCTGGACTCCCCAATGCCATGCCATCCTATCCATGCCTCTCACGATTTTATAAATCTCTATAAGGTCACCCCTCAGCCTCCGACACTCCAGGAAAACAGTCCCAGCCGATTCAATCTCTCCGTATAGCTCAAATCCTCCAACGCTGGCAACATGTAAATCTTCTCTGAACCATTTCAAGTTTCACAACATCCTTCCTATAGGAGGGAGACCAGAATTGCACACAATATTTCAAAAGTGGCCTAACCAATGTCTTGTACAGCCGCAACATGACTTCGCAACCCCCTGTACTCAATACTCTGATCAATTAAGGAAAGCATACCAACCGCCTTCTTCACTGTCCTATCTACCTGCGACTGCAATTTCAAAGAGCTATGAACCTCACTCCAAGGTCTCTTTGTTCAGCAACACTCCCTAGGACCTTACAATGAAGTGTATAAATCCTGCTAAGATTTGCTTTCTCAAAATGCAGCACCTCACATTTATCTGAATTCAACTCCATCTGCCACTTCTCAGCCCATTGGCCCATCTGATCAAGATTCCGTTGTAATCTGAGGTAAATGTCTTCGCTGTCCACTAAGCCTCCAAATTTGGTGTCATCTGCAAACTTACTAACTGTACCTCTTATGCTCGCATCCAAATCATTTATGTAAATGACAAAAAGTAGAGGGCCCAGCACCGATCCTTGTGGCACTCCACTGGCCACAGGCCTCCAGTCTGAGCCCTCATCAATCCTCTTTGTTACTTCTTCACAAAACTCAATCAAGTTTGTGAGACATGATTTCTCACGCATAAAGCCATGTTGACTATCCGTAATCAGTCTTGCCTTTCCAAATACATGTACATCCTGTCCCTCAGGATTCCCACAAACAACTTGCCCACCATTGACGTCAGCTCATTAGTCTGTAGTTTCCTCATTAGTCTGTAGTTTCCTGGCTAATCCTTACCACCTTTCTTAAACAGTGTAACATGGTAGCCAGCTCCAGTCTTCCGGCACCTCACCTGTGACTATCGATGAAACAAATATCTCAGTAAGAGGTCCAGCAATCACTTCCCTAGCTTCCCACAGAGTTCTATGGTACACCTGATCAGGTCCAGTATTTAACCACTTTTATGCCTTTCAAGACATCCAACACTGCCTCCTCTGTAATATTAGATTAGATTAGATTACATTACAGCGTGGAAACAGGCCCTTCGGCCCAACAAGTCCACACCGACCCGCCGAAGCGCAACCCACCCATGCCCCTACATTTACCCCTTACCTAACACTACGGGCAATTTAGCATGGCCAATTCACCTGACCTGCACATCTTTGGACTGTGGGAGGAAACCAGAGTACCCGGAGGAAACCCATTCAGACACGGGGAGAACGTGCAAACTCCACACAGTCAGTCGCCTGAGGCGGGAATTGAACCCGGGTCTCAGGCGCTGTGAGGCAGCAGTGCTAACCACTGTGTCACCGTGCTGCCCACGGAATGGATATTTTTCATGGATATTTTTCAAGATGTCACCGTCTGTTTCCCTATATTCTATTTTTTCCATGTGCTTTTCCACATAAATACTGATGCAAAATACTTGTTTAGTATCTGCCCCACCTCCTGCGGCTCCACACAAAGGCTTCCTTGCTGATCTTTGAGGGGCCCTATTCTCTCCCTAGTTACCCTTTTGTCCTTAATGTATTTGTACTTGGATGTATTTGGATTCTCCTTAACTCTATTTGCCAAAGCTATCTCATGTCCCCTTTTTGCCCTCCTGATTTCCCTCTTAAGTATACTCCTACTGCCTTCTAAGGATTCACTCAATCTCGATCTTCTAAGGATTCACTCAATCTATACCTTACATATGATCCTTCTTTTTCTTAACTAAACCCTTAATTTCTTTAGTCATCCAGCATTCCCTACACCTATCAGCCTCTCCTTGCACCCTAACAGGAATATTCTGGCTCTGAATTCTCGTTGCTTCATTCCTGAAAGCTTCCCTTTTTCCAGCCATCCCCTTTCCTGCTAACATTTGTGCCCAATCAACTTTTGAAAGTTCTTGCCTAATACCGTCAAAATTGGCCTTTCTCCAATTTAGAACTTCAACTTTTAGATCTGGTCTATCCTTTTCCATCACTATTTTAAAACTAATAGAATTATGGTTGCTGGCCCTAAAGTGCTTCCCCATTGACCCCTTAGTCACCTGCGCTGCCTTATTTCCCAAGAGTACGTCAAGTTTTGCACCTTCTCTAGTAGGTACGTCCACACACTGAATCAGAAAGTTTTCTTGTACACACTTAACAAATTCCTCTCTATCTAAACTCTTAACACTATGGCAGTCCCAGTCTATGTTTGGAAAGTTGAATCACCTACCATAACCACCCTATTATTCTTACAGATAGCTGAGATCTCTTTACAAATTTGTTTCTCAATTTCCCTATTAGTGGGTCTAATATTAGTGGGTCTATAATACAATCCTAATAAGGTGATCATCCCTTTCTTATTTCTCAGTTCCACCCAAATAACTTCCTTTGATGTATTTCCAGGAATATCTTCCCCCACTATAGCTGTAATGCTATCCCTTATCAAAAATGCCACTAGTCCTCCTCACTTGCCTCCCTTTCTGTCCTTCCTGTAACATTTGTATACTGGAACATTAAGCTGCCAGTCCTGTCCATCCCTGAGCCACATTTCTGTAGTTGCTATGCTATTCCAGTCCCATGTTTCTAACCATGCCCTGAGTTCATCTGCCTTCCCTGTTCGGCCTCTTGCACTGAAATAAATGTAGTTTAATTTATTTGTCTCACCTTGTCCTCTGCTTTATCCCTGTCTGCCCTGACTGTCTGACTCGCTTCTGTTCTCAACTGTAGCAGTCTCAGATTGATCCCAAACCCCCACCCTGCCACCCCACCCGAATGTTTAAATGCTTCTGAGCAGCTTTAGCAAATCTCCCTGCCAATATAGTATTTCCCTTCCAATTTAGATGTAATCCGTCCTTCTTGTACAGGCCACTTCTACCTGAGAAGAGATTCCAATGAACCAAACATGTGAAACCTTCTCCCATACACCAGCTCCTCAGCCATGCATTCATCTGCTCTATCCTCCTTTTCCTGCCCTCACTAGCTCATAGCAATGGGAGTAATCCAGATATTACTACTCTCGAGGATCTCTTTTTTAAATTCCTGCCTAACTCTCTGTAATCTCCCTTCAGAATCTCAACCTTTTCCCTTTCTGTGTTGTTGGTTCCAATGTGGACAATGACCTCCTGCTAGCCCCTCTCCCCCATGAGAACATTCTGTACCCTCTCTGAGACAACCTTGATCCTGGCACCAGAGAAGCAACACACCATTCTAATTTTTCACTGCTGGTCACAGAAACGTCTGTCTGTATCTCGGACTATAGAGCCCCCTAACACAATTGGTCTCTTGGAACCTAACGTACCCCTCATTGCATTAGAGCCACTCTCAATACCAGAAACTTGGCTGTTCATGCCATCACCCCTACATTTTCCAAAACAGTATACTTGTTTGAAATGGGGATAGCCACAGAAGACTCCTGCAGTACCTGCCTACCTCTCTTACCTTTCCTGGAGTTAACCAACCTATGTGACTGTATCAGTAACTTTTCCCCCTTACTGTGATTGCCATCCATCACATTCCCTTGCTCTTGTAAATTCCTCATTGCCTCTAACTGAATCTCCAACCAAACCATTCAACCTGATAGGATCGCAACCAATGGCATTTATTGCAGATATAATCCTTAGTAACATGTAAACTCTTTCTAAACTCCCACATCCGACAAGAAGAGCATATCACTCTACTAAAGGCCATTTTTGCTTCTTTCAATCCAAAGACCCAGAAAATAGCCCTGTTTTATTCTTCTACAAAACACTGCTCCAAGTTAAATTAATATTTATGGCTTATATTTTTAAGTTTAATCAAGAGACCTATCTCAATATAACATACAATCAAGAAATAACCCATTCTACTTACTACTGCAGACTTACTGTAAGGCCACGCTTAAAATATTCACTTATCTGTTTTGGCATTGTGACCTCTCCCAAACAGGTTCTTCCAAGATTAATTGTGAATTAGTGCTAGAAAAGCTAATAGGTCTAAAAATTGATAAATCCCCTGGCCCAGATGGGCTGCATCCTCGAGTTCTGAAGGGGGTGGCTGAAGAAATAGTGAATGTGTTGGTTGTAGTCTTTCAAAAATCACTGGAATCTGGGAACGTCCCAGATAATTGGAAATTGCTGTTGTAACCCCCTTGTTCAAGAAGGGATGAAGACAAAAGATGGAAAATTACAGGCCAATTGGCTTAACCTCGGTTGTAGGTAAAATTCTCGAATCCATCGTTAAGGATAGATTTCTAAATTCTTGGAAGTGCAGGGTGAGATTAGAACAGGTCAGCATGGATTTAGTAAAGAGAGGTCGTGCCTGACAAACCTGTTAGAATTCTTTGAAGAGGTAACAAGTATATTAGATCAGGGAAACCCTGTGGATATTATCTACCTAGACTTCCAAAAGGCCTTTGATAAGGTGCCTCATGGGAGGCTGCTGAGTAAGGTGAGGGCCCATGGTGTTTGAGGTGAGCTACTGGTTTGGATTGAGGATTGAATGTCTGACAGAAAGCAGAGATTTGGGATAAAAGGTTCTTTTTTCGTGACAAGTGGTGTCCTGCAGGATTCAGCGTTTGGGGCTGCAGCTGTTCACTTTATATATTAATGATCTGGATGAAGGGATTGGGGGCATTCTGGCAAAGTTCGCCAATAATAGGAAGTTAGGCGGATAGGCAGGGAGCTCTGAGGAGGTGGGGAGGCTACAGAAAGATTTAGACAGTTCAGGAGACTGGTCCAAGAAATGGCTGATGAAATTCAATGTGAGCAAATGCAAGGTTTTGCACTTTGGAAAAAAGAATACAGGCATGGATTCTAAAGGGTGAGAAAATTCATAAAGCCAAAGTACAGAGGAATCTAGGAGTGCTAGTCCAGGATTCTCTAAAGGTTGACTTGCGGGTTGAGTCCATTGTTTAGAAAGCAAATGTAATGTTGTCATTTATGTCCAGAGGGTTGGAATGTAAAAGCAGCGATGTGCTACTGAGACTTTATAAAACTCTGGTTAGACCCTATTTAGAATACTTTGTCCAGTTTTGGGCCCCACACCTCAGGAAGGACTTACTGGCACTGGAGTGTGTCCAGCGGAGATTCACAAGGAAGATCCCTGGAATGGTAGGCCTAACATACAACGAATGGCTGAGGATCCTGGGATTATATTCAAAAGAGTTTAGAAAGAAAGAAACTTGCAAGATAGTGCATGGCTTAGAAAGTGTGGATGCTGGGAATTTGTTTCCGTCAGGCGGGGATACCATGTCTCATGGGCACAGCCTTAGAATTAGAGGGGGTTAATTTAGAACGGAAATGAGGAGACATTTCTTAAGCCAGAGAGTCATGGGCCTGTGGAATTCATTGCCACAGAGCACAGTGGAGGCCAGGACATTAAATGTCTTCAAGGCAGAGATTGATAAATTCTTGATGTCGCAGGGAACTAAGGGTTACAGGGAGAGTGCAGTGAAGTGGCGTTGAAATACCCATCAGCCGTGATTGAATGGCGGAGTGGACTTGATGGGCTGAATAGCCTTACTTCACTCCTATGTATAATGGCCTTAAAAGAGGAGCAGCTCTTACAGGCACAATTTTTTCTCTGTCCTCCATCTTGGATTACCCAGAATCCTTTATAAATTCACCCATTCATATCTCTTGCCCAGAATAATAATTATCGAGTACCACAATATATTTAAGTGCATCATTATAGACCAGAACAAACTGCCTCAAAATATTCAGAAGATAGTCTGGACCCCAACCTTTTCTTACTTTAAAGCTAAATATAAAGAGTTGCTTTCCAGATGCAATTTGATTGGTCAAATTACCAAATTTAAAGCAAAATACGCCTTATTTACCTACTATAATTAAAATACAACACAAGAAAGAAGGAATTGGAATAACAACTCTATTGAAAACTTTAACAGAATAATAGATACATTACCAATTACTAATTAACCGTTCCAGTATAGTAACATCCCAAAAACACACACTTGGCACAATGCAAATTCAGAAAACAGATTATCTGCCACGGGAGTTGCATGTGAGATAGAGAACTCTCAGCTTTTGGCTCTAATGAAGAGAGGAAAAAAAAAGCTTCCACTTCTTCAAGACCCTGGTTCTGTGGGAGTTTGACCAGGCCTATTCAGGCTTTTTCTACTCTTACAACCTTATTTTAAAAAGAAACCCAAGGCCTCAGAAGCTGTTCACTGTACTGGTTCTAGTAGACTGCATCATCCTCTCTGCCTTAAACCCTCTCTTCAAAAAAAGAACCAAGACAAAATAACCTCTTAAAGTTACAGCATTGACATAGAATGTAAGTATGTATTATATATGTGATACTAGTATTGTCACATTTTTAGACAAAAACTTCTTATTGTAGTATAGTTTTCAAACTTGATTATTCTTCTCTTTTTTAGGACAAGGAGTCAGACAGTTGGTTCAGAGACCAGTGTGGATGAAAATGGTGTTTTTGAAGGACTCAAACCTGAAAACCCATCAGCTCAGCAGATGTTTTCTGGTTTGACAAGTCTACAATCGGGCCCAATACCTGCTGCTTCCTTCCAGTCTAGTCTGGTCTTGGGATCTTCACTCACTGCTTCAGTTGGAAGTGGAGATGTGTTCATTCAGATGACACCACAAGAGGAGGGAGCCATTCGCACAGAGAATATGCAGTACCATCATCGCCATCGGCATCATCATTATCACCACAGCCATCATCGTTCATCTCTGTTGCACGTTTCTGGTGATCGTCATGGCAACACAGAAGATGTCAGTGATGATCCTGGAACTCCTGCCCCAGCACTTTCAGAGCTCAAGGCTGCAGTCAACTGGCTTCAGAAGGGCCTTCCGTTTATCTTAATATTGCTGGCTAAAGTTTGCTTTCAACATAAGCTTGGTAGGGACATCCATCTTTTAAATTATGTTTGCTAGTAACAATTTGACTGAGATGCATATTCTTTAACAGTTACTGCATTATATAAGGCACCATGATAATCTTCTTCAGCATCCCAGGACAAATGTTTTGGACCATCTGTGTTCACAGCAGCCAATACAATCTTTCTAGACATTTGTTCCACTGAGCATTGTCTACAGATACACTCCATTACAGCAGCTGCTGAACAAACAATATCTTTAAGAGCATCAGGCTATCTGTTTAAAGTCCACAAAGTACATAAGCTCATTTTTTATTTAAACCTGCTTCATGGTAATCTGAGAACTCATAATTTGATAAATTATTCAGTTGAGGTGCTTATGCATAAATCCTACCACCCTTGAAAATAGTAGGAATATGCATGTGCAGTGATCCTCAAACCATTTGCAATGAAATTACGATCTTGCAACAGTTCTTTTTTAAAATCTCTATCCCATGTGGTCCATCTTTGCCAGCCATACACTACCTATTCCTTTCATTTGTTTCATATCATCTTAAATCGCAAATTTTTGATCAGGCATGATCATGTTAAATGCTGAAGCAATCAGTACAGGCTGGATAGCCTACTCCTGTTCCTGTGTTCCTATCCCATCCCAGTTATTTTTCTAAAGACATCTCCATCACACAACTCTAGGGCTAATTTGCTTCCATGCTATATCCTCTGCCAAAATATTTTTGTTGGACTTAACTACTGCTCTTTTTGTCCTCCACAAAACCATCCCCACCCTGCTATTGCTTGTCACTGTTAACATTTGGCCCTCCTATACTAGTCTCTTCCTCACTTCCCTACCAATCCCTCCAGCTAGGGTAAATTTGTTGTGAGGCTATCCTTGCCTTTTGCTGTTCTCAAACAGCCTCCCACCACTGCCATCAGCAACAACTGGCATGCTGCACGCTTTCCAGTTAACATCACATCAGAACAGTTACACCTCAACGCAGCACCCACTCACTAAAGCTCACAGTAAAGTAAACTTTTTTGAGGAGGAGTGGTGTGTGAAAGAATGTATGGGCAATTTTGATCTCTGTTACTCATACTTCCTCGTTTTTCAGTCTGTATTCTTAGGGGAGAAAGTGGAAATGATTCCAATTTGTAGACATATTGAGGTGGAACATGGAAAAAGAGAGAGAAAAAAAAATTACGAAGATTATTCAGAGTAAATTAAAATATAATAATAGTGTTTTGTGCTGACTGAATTTAGTTCTGTGACTTCCTGATTATATACAGTCAGTATTTCACATACTTCATTCTTTTGTTGCAGTGGACTCTGCACATGGAATCAACCAGCTGGCCCCAGGAAATTTCAGGTAGACAAAAACCGTCAGCTGAAGTTTTCCAAAATTTGGCCAAATGTCGATTTCAGGGAGTTTTTTGGAAGGGGGAGTGGGGTGCGGTTCTCACGCAGGTTTATGGTGCTTACCTTATTACATATGCGCTATGTCTCCAAACTACCCACTCTTGTATTATCATGAAACTCAGCAGCGTATCTGTTTACTGCTGCCAAAGCATCCTAGTGTTCACTGTGCTGGCACTATATTTCAGGCCCATGTGCATCTGTTTAAATGCTGCAATCCACGAGAAGCTCTTCACAGTTGCAGTCTGGGAAGAATTGTCCTCGAGTTGGTTGATAGAAGCAAGTTGACACTCCAGTTTGCTGACAGGGGCTGAGAGGTCCTGTGAATGGAGTGTTGGAGAGGAGGGTTGTTCTCTTTCCTTTAAATTGCCAGAAGGCCTCCCTCCGGATCATCCGCTCCACGCTTGCAGCTATGCGCCACTACCTACATTCCCTGCAGTCAGCCCGACCCCAGCTCAGGACAACACTCTCACAGACCTGCAAAGGACCTCTACTGTTCTTCATCCTCAGAAGAATCCATACACTAAACAAACAGTTCTTCCTAGCCATATCAGAAATTAAAGACAGTAAGTACCAAAAACTTTCATGTACTTACTCCCACACTCCGGATTCCTCAACCGTTCCAGTATCTTCCATCGCCCTCCGGAACCACTCGGGCGCCATACCCCGCTGCCGCTGCAGCAACCGCCGCCGCGAACCATGATGTCACTTCCGCCCCCACCGGCCATGCAGCCTCCGTGATCGCTGCCCAGACAACCGCCTCCACGATCGCTAGGAAGACCATCGCTGACAGATTCGTGGCCTCCGGGGGGTCCACAGCCACCAGGAACAACACCGTTTCTGCCGTCGCCGCAACCACTTCCGCCCCCAGAGTTGCCGTTGCCGCATCTACTTCCGCCCCCAGTGACGTCACTCACCTACACAACGACCACGCCGATCTCTGCCCCCACGCCCAACCCCGCCCCCACCAATGCCACCCACATGCCTAACTCCGCCCCATGCCGAATCCCACCCCCACCCCCACTCCCTGCTCCAGCCCCACACCAGGTCCTAGCTCCCAGCCC
>NC_057734.1:35473878-35484144 GCF_004010195.1 Chiloscyllium plagiosum
CCCCCACCCCCTCTCCGGCCTATCACCCTCACCTTAACCTCCTTCCACCTATCGCATTCCCAACGCCCCTTCCCCAAGTCCCTCCTCCCTACCTTTTATCTTAGCCTGCTTGGCACACCTTCCTCATTCCTAAAGAAGGGCTTATGCCCGAAATGTCGATTCTCCTGCTCCTTGGATGCTGCCTGACCTGCTGTACTTTTCCAGCAACACATTTTTCAGAAGAAACAAAGGCACTGGACTCTGCCAGCTTGGCCTGAAGTGCGGTGTGCATACTCTGGAAGAACAGCAGCAATGCTGCAACAAGGTTAAGGATCTTCTTTGCTCTGCAAGGCTAAGTGTCACCATCTTTTCCCTCCCCTGCTATTTCAGACTTGCTATAACTCTGCTACTGTGACATCTCTGACCAAGGCTCATGGTCTTACTGTTGCATGCAGCATATTTCCTCAACTGCTCTCACCCATCTCATCACCCAGTATACTAACCCTGCACTTACTTTCCACTTCGTACTCATTCGTCCGGGACACTGCACCACCTTTCCAGCACTTGTCCCATCACTAGCAGATTTGCTGCTTGCCTCTCATTTAATCCCTGCCTTTGTCTCATTCCAGGAAGTAATAGCCCACAACAGGATAGAGAGCCAAAGACAGATGGTAAGGTGTCTAATAATCATCTGCTTATCCCCCCTTACAATGAGAGAATCCTTGTCTTAGCAGGAAAGGATTGCTAATGTGATGATACCAAGACTGTCGTCTCATGGGCACCAAACAAGATTCATTGTCAAATGCCATGCTGCTCTTCTTTAACCACCACAATTAATGTAGTGTTAACATGCCCAAGTTCCTATCCCTAGTTTGCATCTTATTCCCTCTTTTGTCTTCAGTAGTCATGAGCAGCATCCACACAGCTTCCACACTGAAGAGACCATCCCTTCCAGTCTTTTCCACTATCTCTTAGGAAGAAGCCACAAGTGCACAGCTGTTTTCTATATCGGCCACCAGCTCAGACACCTCGGTGGGTATTTTAGCGAAATTTGAATCAGGAGCACGTTCTGGTAAGCACATTACTACCATGTATCTGCAGCTGGCCAAGGAAGAAACACCCAGGACTCTGGTACTCAGAGGACTGCTGGAGATCAGGCACCTGCTCAGTCCCAGGCAGGAGAGGAGTTTATGGTGTCAGCCAGGAATAGTGTCATTAAAGCTGTCACAGGGACTATGAATAATGTCATTAAAGCTGTCACAGGAGTAGCAGATAGGTTTGTCAAAAGCACTCGGTTACCTGGATCAGAGGTTAGAGGAATCCACCAAAACCGTCTGCACAACTAGGCTCCAGTGTGGAACCTCTGGCTGTCTCCATGGACGGGTTGCCAGCTGTCATGAAGAGCCAGGTCCAACACACTGAATGTCTGCCAGACATGCACACCGACCATCACCCTATCTCTCTTGCCTTGGTGCTCAGCATCAATGGCAAAGAAGCAAGATTATGAGGGACCTCAACTTCACTTTGGGTGTGTCATCATCACATGGAGACAGTCTGGGCCAGTGAACACTCAACTAAAGCAGGAAGCATGAACCGGGCCTCCAGGAGTTTCCTCTCAGGGCAATCCAAAGGTATCTGGCCTCTCCACTTCATCCTGACTGTGACATTTAATCCAGCCTGTGTCTAGCCATGACTTTATGTATGTCTGGACCCTCTAGACACCTGAAGGCCATCTACTGAAACTCCAAGACCAACAGGCTCCACTATAAAGCAGGCTCTCTTCACTCCAGCTGCAGATCCTGAGACTGCACCTAGATTTATTGGGAGGGAAAGGTTAAAAAAAATTTTATGAGGGTACATATAGTCACAAGTGACACCACATTATAATTAGAATTTCAGAATTGTAAATATACATTCACTTGTCATCAGCTGTGTGGCTGACTCTCATTTTAGCTGCAGCTATAAGAAAGATAGTAACATCACATTATTTTCTAACCTCTTCTGAAGGATACCTATTCTGTCTGTCTCTACTAACATAAAACGTCATCATTATTGAATGAGGGAGCATCAGATATTGCGAAGGCTTCAGTCAGTTTACAACATTAACCTTTATTAAACAAGAGAAAACATTAAGAAGAAACATACTGAAAAGCTGCATTTACATTTGGGATTAAACAGATAATGTTTGCCTTTGCAGCATCAATACATTTACAGTCAGTGAATGATGGCCTTACCCAACTCTGTTTAGTTGAAAGCGGTTACCAGAGAAGTCTTACATGGGTTGCTGCAGCCAATGATGTTGCACTGTAGGATGGTGAAGTTGATGTTCCTTCAGATGAACATACTCATTTTCCTGCTCAGAATAATTGTGTTGTTCTCTCTGATCTTCATTATCCATCACATCCCTTTATTGGATCATGAGTTGTCCAGCGCAAAGTATGCAAGGATTATGTGGCACTCTGTACTGTACTGCAACAAATCCTAGATCATATTAAGAATGGGAACCTCAAGTTGAGGACACATTTTATAACTGTCAATGGCACCAGTGGAAGAAAATGTTATGCTGTATTTATGACATGGTTTTCTAACCACTACTTCTGTATACTACCTCTGTGCCCTGCACCTTGATTGCTGCTGCAGCTGACACAATTTTGTCAAGGCATACAGGGACATTCTCCTTCTGCAATGCTATTGGCATACTGTCATCTAGAAGACATCACTGGTGGTCCCTCATGATAAGGATGATTCTCGTCCACTCTCAGCGTGAGTCCATAAGTGGCTGAACAGTCTGTTGCGGCTTCCGCAGGCTCTGCTATACTTGGGGCAGAAGGTGGTCATGGGAAGGGGTGGGTGGGGCATTGGTGTGGCAGCTTGCTTCTTATGCTGTTTTGCTTGGCTTCCGCTTTTTCCTTATAGCATGTCTTGACATGCTCAACGCCTTCCCGGATGCTCCTCCTCCTCTTCGGATAGTGCAGGACCATTGATTCAAAGGTGTCTGTGGGAATGCAGCACTTCACCAATGAGGCCTTGAATATATCCCTGAAGTGCTTCCTCTGTCCACCTGGGGCTCACCTGCCGTTTCGGAACTGGGAGTAGAGCGTCTGCTTGGGGAGTCTTGTGTCGGTCATGTGGACAGCTTGCCCAGACAATTGTAACTGATCAAGAGTGGTCAGTGTCTCGATGCTGGGGATGTTGGCCTGGCCAAGGACTTTGGTGCTGGTGCATCTTTCTTTCCTGTGGATTTGCAGGATCTTGCACAGGCAATGTCGGTTGTACTGCTCCAGTGCCTTGAGGTGGCTACTGTAGACAGTTCATGTTTCAGAGTTATGTAGGAGGGCAGAAACCGCCACAGCTCTGTAGACTGTGACTTGGTGTCAGATCTGATGTTGCACTGGCACATTCTCACCTGGAAGACATGCAGAAGAATGACTGACTGTGGGTCTCCTGCATTTTCTCTGTGTTATGGCGATTGTACAAGAATCTCTCTTGTACTGGAGATTGAAGCTGGTCCTGGAATTCCAATCACATGTTCTTCATTAATTTCTGTGGATATTTATAGTGCAACCCATAGAGATAACAACAGGTTCTGTACCTGGATCCATTGATAAAGGTTCCAATGAGCTGATGTGGGCAGTATCCGAAACCAAGCAGTTCCTAAGTAATGTGATCAGTCAACAGTCTTAGCGCAAACAAATGATATTTAACCATTGTCCTTCAAACACTGGAACTGTCTGACAAGGAGGGCAATGGGATGCCTCGCATGGACTTTTCATGCTGTGGACCTAATCCAGATGTTTTATGTACAAGCCACATGACACACGACCAAAGGAGATTGTAAATGTGATTGGAAGAATAAGACCTTTGCCCCACATTACCCCAAGAAAGGCAGCATTAGATATAAGACAATGGTGTCGATAGTTTATACTGCAGGATGCGAGGTTAGCAATCCCTGGACCTTGTGCAAGCTATTACATCTCAGAACGTGTTTATGTGGATGTCATTAATAGAAGTTTGAACATGCAACCAGTGGAATGCCACCAGCATTGGTTTTGGGACAAATGTTATTTCCAATATAAATTAATTGGCTGATGGAAGTGAAGGAAGCATCACCAGGTTTATTGATGATGCAAAAACCGGTGGGAAGGCAAATAGTGAGAATGGCACAAAGTCTCCAGAGGGATATAGACAGGTTAAGCGAGGGGCAAAAACTTGACAGATAGAATATAATGTGAGATTATGCACTTTGGCATGAGAATAGAGGAGTTGAATGTTTTAAGTGGAGAAAGACTGCAGAGAGCTGCATTACACAGGGATTTGGGAGACCCTGTCAATGAATCTCAAAAAGCTAGCATTCAAGTTTAGCAGGTCACAAGGAAAGTCAAATGGATTGTTAGCCTTTATTTCAAGGGGACTGGAATATTAAAGTAGAGAAATGCTGAAATTATACAAGGTACTAGTTGGACCACACCTACATTACTGTGAACAGTTTTGATACCCTTATCTGAAGAAAGATATGCTGGTATTGACCCAGTCCAGATAATGTTCTCTCGGTTTATCCTAGGTATGGAGGCGAAGTCGAGTGGGTTGGTCCTTTTTTTCACTGGAGCTTAGAAGAAGAGAGGTGATATATTAAAATGTAAAGTTTCATTGGGGGTTTGACAGGATAGATGCTGTGAGATTGTCTACCTTTACGAGAGATTCTAGAACCTGCATAATCTTCGAGTAAGGATGGGGATATGAATAGGAAGGGTTTGGAGGGATATGGGCTGGCTGCTGGCAGGTGGGACTAGATTGGGTTGGGATAGCTGGTCGGCATAGACGGGTTGGACCGAAGGGTCTGTTTCCATGCTGTACATCTCTCTGACTCTAATGGGAGAGAGATCAGGAGGAATTTCTTCTCTGAGAAGAGTGTATCAGGAATTCTTTATCAAAGAGGGATGTGGATGCTGGTTCATTAACTATATTCACAGTTCAAATGGACATATTTTTTAAAGGGAAGTCATGAGTTACAGGGAAGACAGAGGAAAGTGGAGTTCAGGATAATCTTGATTATTCATACTCTCGTTGATTGGTGGAACAGACTCAATCAGCTGAAGGTGCAACTTCTATTCCTACATTTTATGGTGAATTGTGAAACATCGGTGAATCTTTATAGCTCACCTGACATTAATCACAGTTATCATAGAATCCCTACAGTGCGGAAGCAGACCATTCGGCCCATCGAGTCCACACTGATCCTTCAAAGACCCAACCCCGACCTTATAACCTTGCATTTCCCATGATTAATTCACTAGCCTGCACATCCCTGGACACTTTAGTATAGCCAGTCTACCTACCTGCACATTTTTGGACTGTGGGAGGCCAGGCAGACATGAGAAGAATGTGCAAACTCTCCACAGACTGTAACCTAAAGGTGGAATTGAACCTGGGTTCCTGGTGCTGTGAGGCAGCAGTGCTCACCACTGAGCTGTCATACTGCTCTGTAGGCTGTGAAACAGAAATAATTTGTCATGATCAGTGACATAGTCAAGATTGCTTGAGGCCAGGATTTTTTGTTGGTCACTGTGTGATGTTCACATCCAGAATCCTGTGTTTACAGATGTCTTTAACCTATATGTGTGCCTCATCAATGCAATTGGTGCTTGAAGGTCTTCACATTCATAAAAGCAGAGCCAACTAACACAGGAAAAAAAAATCACTTATTTCTGCCCACTCCAGATGTGATTTTTAATGCCGCAACATGACCTCCCAACTCCTATACTCACTGCACTGACAAATAAAGGAAAGCATACCAAATGCCTTCTTCACTATATACCTACCTGCAACTCCACTTTCAAGGGACTATGAACCTTTCTCCAAGGTCTCATTGTTCAGCAACACTCCCCAGGATCTTACCATTAAATGTATATATCCTGCCCTGATTTGTCTTTCCAAAATGCAAAATCTCACATTTATCTAAATTAAACTCCATCTTCCAATTCTCAGCCCATTGGCCCATCTAATCAAGATCCTACTGTACTCTGAGATTACCTCCGCTGTCCAGTACACCTCCAAATTTGGTGTCATCTGCAAACTTACTAACTATACCTCCATTTTTAATTTCAGTTGTACATTTATGATGCAAACGAAATTAGAAGACAACAGAGAGTGAATCTCAGGTGCCGCCTGTCAAAATATGTGACCCTCCTAAACTTCAATGTTCCCTACCGTCTTCCACATCCCATTATTTCTGAGCCTCTTCACGTTCCCATTCATTTCTTTTGTTTAAATCTTTATCTCTCCACTTTACATCGAACCCATACTTACAGCGTAGTTATAGAGTCATAGAGGTGTGCAGCACAGAAACAGACCCTTCAGTCTAACTCGCCATGCCAACCAGATATCCTACATTAATCCAGTCACATTTGTCAGCACTTAACCCATATCTCTCTAAACTCTTTCTGTTCATATACCCATACAGATGCCTTGTAACTGTTGTAATTATATCATCTCCACCACTTCCTCTGGCAGATCATTCCATACACACACCACCCTCTGTGTGAAAGAAATAGCCTCTTAGATCCCTTTTAAATCTTTCCCCTCTCACCTTAAACATATGCCCTCTAGTTCTGGACTCCCCCTCCCCAGGGAAAAGACCTTGTCTATTTTCCCTATCCATGCTCCTCCTGATTTTATAAATCTTTATAAGGTCACCCCACACCTTTAGTGTTTCAGGGAAAACAGCCTCAGCCTATTCAGCCTCTCCTTCTAGCTCAAACCTTCCAATCCTGGCAACATTCTTGTAAATCTTTTCTGAACCTTTTCAAGTTTCACAACATCCTTCCTATTGGAGAGAGACCCAGAATTACTCTGTATTCCAAAAATGGCCTAACCAATGTCCTGCACAGCTGCAAAATGACCTCCCAATTCCTATACTCAATACACTGACCAATGAAGGAAAGCATACCAAACTCCTTCTTCACTATCCTATCTACCTGCAACTCCACTTTCAAGGAACTATGAACTTCCACTCCAAGGTCTCTTTGTTCAGCTACACTCCCCAGGACCTTACCATTAAGTGTATACATCCTGCCCTGATTTGTCTTTCCAAAATGCAGAACCTCGTAGTTATCTAAATTAAACTCCATTCGCCACTCCTCGGCCCTTTGGCCCATCTGATCAAGCTCCCGTTGTACTCTGAGGTAACCTCCACTATTCAGTACACCTCCAAATTTGGCGGTGTCTGCAAACTTACTAACTATGTCTCCAATGTTCACATCTGAAGCATTTATATATTTGACAAACAGCAGTGGACCCAGCACCAATCCTTATGGCACACCATTGGTCATAGGCTTCCAGTTTGAAAAGCTACCCTCCATTACTACCCACTGTCTTTTTCCTTCTAGCGAGTTCTGTACTCAAATGGCTAGTTCTCACTGTATTCCCTGTGACTCTAATCTTGCTAACCAGTCAACCATGAAGAATCTTGTTGAACGCCTTACTGAAGTCCATATTGATCACATTTATCGCTCTGCCCTCATCAATCTTCTTTGTTATTTCTTCAAAAAACTCAATCAAGTTAGTGAAACACGATTTCCCACGCGCAAAGACATGTTGACCATCCCTAATCCTGAAGAAGGGCTTATGCCCGAAACATCAATTCTCCTGTTCCTTGGATGCTGCCTGACCTGCTGCGCTTTTCCAGCAACACATTTTCAGCTCTGATCTCCAGCATCTGCAGTCCTCACTTTCTCCTCCATCCCTAATCAGTCCCTGCCTTTCCAAATACATGTAAATCCTGTCCCTCAGGATTCCCTCCAACTTGCCCATCCCCAATGTCAGGCTTACTGGTCTTACTGGCTTTTCCTTACCATCTTTCTTAAATAGTGGTACCATGTTCGCCAACCCCCAATCTTCCAGACCTCGCCTGTGGCTATCAATGATACAAATATCTCAGCAAAGCGCCCAGCAATCACTTCTCTAACTTCCCACAGATTTCTAGGGTACACATGCTCAAGTCCTGGGGATTGATTCACCTTTCTGCATTTTAAGACATCCAGCACATCCTCCTTTGTAATATGGACATTTTTCAAGATGTCACCATCTATTTCCCCACATTCTATATATTCCATGTCCTTCTCCACAGTAAACACTGATGCAAAATACTCGTTTAGTATCTCCCCCATCTCCTGCGGTTCCACACATAGGCTCCCTTGCTGATCTTTGAGAGGCCCTATTCTCTACTCTTTTGTCCTTAATGTATTTATAAAAATCCTTTGGATTCTCCTTAACTCTGTTTGCCAAAGCTATCTCATGTCCCCTTATTGCCCTCCTGATTTCCCTCTTAAGTACAGTTGGTTTTGATATAACGTGATAATTCTCTTTCCATGTGATCTCGCATTATAAAAAAAATCTTGCAATAGCCACGCCATTTAAACTAATGGGGCCGAATCGCATTGTCGCTAATGCACGTAGGGAAAGTTTGCGTTCTACAGATATTGGTCTAAATTCTTCAATCATATTGAAGCCAATTCACGTTGAAGAAACTCTCGTTGTAGCAGAACCGACTGTATTTCCAATCATCATGATGCACTGCCAGCCCCCAACAAAATCAAGGTGGTGATGACCATCGATGACTCACTACCTCTTGCCCTCCCATGCGCTGTTGACTGCCTTATTTGTTGTTTTGAGGAAAGGTCACTGGACCTGAAATGTTAACTCTGATTTCTTCCACAGATGCTGCCAGACTTCCTGAGCTTTCTCAGTAATTTCTGATTTCCAGCATCTGCAGTCATTTCAGTTTTTAAATGTTGATTTGCGCCTTTCACAATTATTGACCTCTGTCCAAATATTGTTCTCAATTATTCCAGCATGCTGCCTCTATTCCCAATAATTGATCTCTCCAGTTTCCCCATCAAAGCAGTGATTCCTGCTTGACTTTCACTGAACAGACACCCAGAGCTAACTGTGGGTTATCCCCTAACTGACTTGGAACAATAATCCCAACTGATGACTATCTAGATTACTGACAGCTCCTGGAGTGATTTAATGACTTTCCCTGGACTGGTTGCATTGGACCCACAGGATTGATTATGGCCTATCTCCGGATTGTCGTGATACTGCACCCCCAACCCTGAACATCCCGATTGGCCAATTGACTGTGTTTCAGCCCCTTGCATAAAACCTTTGACTTAGTGTACTGTTACCCACGGTTGACAACAGTCTTTGTGGACTTCACTGAGGATTGTTCCCCCTTAAAGTTTGAATGATGACGATTTGTTTGAAGCGCGTTCAGTGTATTTGCTGTATAAGCTGCTGGGACATTGTAGAAGTATGACATTGACATAACACAGTGCCACTATAATCAACATATTTGCTCCTTTGACTTGCATTGATGACAAACATTACAGGCTACCTGACTTTGTGTCTGCACTAAAAGGCAAGATGGGAGTATTTAGTCTTTGATTAGATTAGATTCCCTACAGTATGGAAACAGGCCCTTCGGCCCAGCAAGTCCACACCAACTCTCCGAAGAGTAATCCACCCACACCCATTCCCCTACCCATGACTAATGCATCTAACACCATGGGCAATTTAGCATGGCCAATTCAGCTGTCCGGCACATCTTTGGATTGTGGGAGGAAACCAGAGCACCTGGAGGAAACCCATGCAGACACGGGGAGAATGTACAAACTCCACAGATATTCGCTCGAGGCAGGAATCAAGCTCGGGTCCCTGGCTCTGTGAGGCAGCAATGCTAACCAGTGAGCCACTATGCTGCCCTTCCTTTAGATCCTGATTGAGGTGACAATGAGCAAAAGGGCAAGGCAAGACAGAAATGCTGTAAGCATCCAAGTAGGTGCAAAGTGAGTGAATACTGAGAAAGCAAGCTAACAATCCTGAGTTACAGCCTGTGCCAATGCATGAGGTTGGAGCCTTCCACTGTGTGCAAAGCAGTTTGGCAACAGAATTGGAAAGTTAATTGTCCTTGAGTTCTGAGGTATAGTACTGAAATGATTGAGTCTGAGTTATACCACGATGATGTACTGAGGCTTGAGCTTGGCTGATGCCAACCTCGGTTGTGCAGTGTCCTAGTAGTAACATCGAACAATTCTTCCGCCGCCTTCGCCTCCGCGCCTACTTCTTTAACCAAGACTCCCGCCCACCCTCTGACGACCCCTTCTCCCGCCTCCAACACACCCCATCCACCTGGACACCCCGTGCTGGCCTCCTACCTGCCCTCGACCTCTGCATAGCCAACTGCCGCCGCGATATTAACCGCCACCTGAACTCCCCCACCCCTCTCAC